>NC_081170.1:33479712-33779712 GCF_012432095.1 Onychostoma macrolepis | reverse complement strand
AGTCTATACTGAGATGTGACCAGGGACGATTGGGAGTGGGCAGAGGAAGGAGCTTGCCAGATAATAAATGGAGAAGATTCTTCGAGGTGGCACAATATTGACATCCGCTCACAAAACTTCTGACGAACGTCCATAGAAATGCCATATTGACTGATATTGTATCTGAGGAATTGGATCTCCTTCCTGGTGGAACTGACATTTCTTGGCTTTGAGGTATTGGTTGAACTCTCTCAAATTCTGAAGGACTTCTGCAACGTGGTGGCAATGGCCATGTTCTAGGAGTACATTAGGATATCATTGATGTAGACTACAATGAGGCCGTGGAGGTACTCCCAGAGCACCTCATGCATGAAGTCTTGAAAGACAGAAGGGGCAATGACAAGGCCATGCGGCATAATGCAGTACTCAAATTGGCCAGTATGGAACACGAAATCTGTCTTCTATTCATCCCGTTCTCAAATTCTGATCATATTATATGCACTGCTGAGATCCAGCTTGATGAAGACTCTGGCTCCTCAAGAGTTATTCGAGAGCAGCAGGAATAAGAGGAAGAGGATATTGGAATTTGACGGTGATTTTATTGAGAGCACGGTAATTGATGCAGGGCCGCAAACCCTGTCTTTTTTTGGCCACAAAAAAGAACCTGGAAAGCAGCAAGGGAGGTGGAAGGTCTGATGTATCCTTGCTGGAGGGCTTCCCGAATGTACTCCTCCATGGCCTTCTGCTCTGGAATGGTTAGTAGATAGGTTTTTGCTGCGGGCACTGGTTTACTCGGAATGAGATTGATTGCACAGTCCCATGGCCGGTGCGGAGGCTGTTGAGAGGCCTTCTTTGGACAAAACACATTGCTGAAGTGGTAGTAGCACTCAGGGATGTCGACTGATTGTCACTCTACCAGGCTCTCAGTGGATGTGGAGAATGCAGGTTTTGAGATGGCGTTTCAGGAAACAGGTGGGGAAGCAGCTATCGCCCCACTTCAGGATCTCTCCGCTTTGCCAGGACAGCACCGGATAAAGTTTAACCCTCTGGGGTCGACAAACACGTATACGCGTTTTGAGGCAGATTTTCCTGATGAGGCCGAAATGAGCTTGAATTACTCTGCCATTTGTGATCGTACAGATAAGAGCAATACACCATTCAAATCTGTAAGGGGTCTACTTTAATTTGTATACACTCATAATAACAACTGAACTTTGTGCTTTTGAAGAATAAAGAAAACAAACAGCGTGCGCTCTCCGTCTTCTCCGTCTCCGCAAACTGCTTTTTGAAACACGTCACTAAAATGAACTGTAACTCAGCAAATACTCTTACCGAAAACAAATATTCTGTGATAAAGTAATCCGTATGAATGGACATGTCCAGTTTTTCCGTCTGGTCTCATTATCTCTAATTGGGTCACGCCCACGTGCTGCTCGCGCTTTTGTTATTACAAATCTCCACGCGAGCCACGCGGCATGTAAACGCCCACACCACCGTAAACAAAGCAGCAACGCGTTCATCTCAGATACTTTTCAGTTTTGGAAGAACACGCTGTGAGGAATAAGCCTTGTATTTACCTCAGAAACGCGCTGAGAGGAAAAAGCTTTGTTTACCTCACAAACAGAACGCGAGCGCAGCTGGAGCCGGCGGAGGAGGAGATATTTTATACCGAGTAAGTAATGTTTCTTATTGGCATTCGATAATGTGTTGTTGTGACAAAGTTGAATGCATTTACTAGGTAAACTTTTCCCAAACTATAACTCCAGAATAAAATGTGTGAAATCGAGTGGAACATTTTGAAATAGGATAGGCAACCTTTCATTGCATTTAAATGTTGCACGACGTGAGGATAGTTATATGTTCTATAAACAATGATATAAAAGTAATGTCTAAGAAAGTTTAGACCAATCTTTACTGTGAAGTAGCCTACTCTGTTTGCAAATACCTGCTCAAACAGGTTTATAATAAGCTTAACAATAATAATTTAGTTTCTCAGTTATAAAATGTTGTTTTTGTATTGTATGATAATACATGCAAAGCATGTGTGCATCTATGTTATAAAATCACGTGGGCAATATTGGTGATTGCTAATGTAATAATATAGTTGCTCCTGATAAGCCTATCAACATGCTCACTAATTTATTTATTTATTTTAGTGGGGGGGGGGGGTGCTTTATTTTGAATAGTAACAATATGTAGGCCTATATATTATAATAAATATAACGTACTGTTTTTGCTGTACTTTGGATCAAATAAATGAGCTGAAGACACTTCTTAAAAAAAAAAAAAAAAAAAAAAAAACACATTACAAATCTTACTGTTTAAATAATTTGACTGGTAGTGTATGTATTGTCACCATGTTTGCTTTGTCTTTGTCCGTTCATTGTGTTGCTCACTTCTGTTTTGTGTTTTCTCATGCAGTTTCTGCTGACTCCTGTTTTCCTGGATTCCAGTTTCCTGCCACTGTTTCGGATATTGCACCAACGAGGTCTTGACTCTGTTGTTTATTTGTTCCTAATAAACTGTTTAACTGCACTCGCAAGTGAATCTCAAGTTATTTTATGTGATATATATATATATATATATATATATACACATATACACACACACACACACACACACACACACACACACACACACACATTTCTTTTTTCCTCACATTCTTTCTTGTAGCAATTCCCTCTGAGTCACACACCTGACTCAATGGCTCATTATGGAGCTCATTATGCGGGCCTTTGTCTTCTCAGGTGTGAGTCACAGCATTATCCAGGATAATTCACGCCCCCTCGCATAGAGCCTTTCCACTCAAAAAGTGACTTAGAAAATTTAAATCAATATATTGTTTTTTCTGAATGAGTGAGTTACATTATTTTCAGATCATTTTGAAGCAAATATTCTAGGCTACAAGATCCAGTTCTCAAAAGTCTTGTGAACAAATGTTCTGTATGTGTTTTATGGCCTTATTTCAGTTACTTTAAAATTTTAGTTTTTTTCTAACTACGCATAATCGTTGTTTTCTCAAAAACACAATCATGTACGTACAAGCTGCTCACATATTATTGTAGCCCAGTTCCTGCTGAATACAGTGTTTTTAGACTTTAGCCATTAAAATGTTTAAGCAACTGAAAAAAGCACAAATGTCAGGGCATGTCAAAACTTCTCCGGGGCCCCAAAACACCCTCAGACCCCAGAGGGTTAGTTAGCCATGGTTGCCCTAGGATTATGCCAGTGGTGTAATTGGCCGATGCACAGTTGAATAGGACCCACTCTGTAACAGACAAGTCTTCGATTTAGGGGTTTGCCAGTTATGGACTGGGCTTGGTAACTCTTCTCACTGAGGGTTTTCTGAAGGCTGAGCTGATGGCAGAGTTCTCTGGAGGTGAAGTTCCTGGCTGACCCAGAGTCAATAAGGGCAGTGACTGAAATAGATACATTATAGGCAGGAATAAGCACGTTGGTAGTGAGTGGAGTGGAACTGAAACAAGCGATTTGTACAAACCTCACCAGAAGACGAGGGGGATGATGGGGCATGTTGTGATGGCATGCCCGGAGTCACCGCAGTACAAACAGAGACCCTGAGTCAGCCATTGCTCAGCCATTGGGAGTCGAGTGTATTCAACTTGCATCTGCTCTGATTCTGGAGAGTTGGAAGGTTCGGTTTAGAGGTTAGAGAGTGGAGCTGACCCTGGGAGTTGTCCTGACACCCCTGCATACGATGGGAGACTTGAATAGCAAGATTTATGAATCTCTCAAGTCTGATGGTATCATCGTATGCAGAGAGATGCAGCTGGAGTTGCAGTGACAACCCTAGATGAAACGTTGTAAGGAGGCAATGCTCATTCCATTCACTCGCAGCTGCTAGTGTACGAAACTTTAAAGCATATTCTGAGACAGACATCTTCCCTTGGCGCAGATGGTACAATTGGTCACTGATGGAAGAGTCACCAAGGGGTCTTGCAAAAACTTTGAGCTACAAAGCTGTCTAGAGACTGTGTTACCGGTCCCAACTGCTGCCAGATTATCTCGGCCCACTGCAGTGCCTTTCCTGTTAGTAAGGAGTTGATAAAGGATATTTTTGCTCTCTCCGTCAGGAAGTGGTACGACTGCATCTCGAGGGCCAGCAAGCATTGAAGCCATAGAAGGAGTGGGAATCAGTGCAGCGACCGGTGTGGTGGTGACTGGAGTGGTGAGAGTGTGGAGAAATAGATCTATGAGCTCCTTGAAGGGATCTGTGTCCGATGGGTTCATGTTGTTGTGCATACTGTAGGGCTGCACAATAAATCAAAATGAAATCTCAATCACGATTAGGCAGAAGCCGCGATTGCCATGTGTATCTTGTCATTGAAGCAAGGTTCTGTGATCAGTAGAAAATCTCCATCCGAAAGCCAGAGGGCGCTCTCGCGAGGAAACTCCAAAAACGCCTGCAGAAAAAATCCAGGAAATCCCTATAGCTGAATAAACTGAAGATTTAACTGCTTTCATTGATTCAACGTGACTAATAAACACAGGACTATGACAATATATGATTTATCTGATTTCTTGTTATAATTATTATATTTTTCATTATAATAAAGTATATAATAATGCAATGCTAATCAATATAGCCTTTATCATTTTCTTAGAATACTATGAAATATGTTGTGTGCCGACTGACGTTATGAAGTGAGTTTGGAGTAAAACATGTTATTAAATGTGGTATTTTCAGATGGAGCAGCATTTACTACACAGAGATGTAGTTCACTGAGAAGCTACACAAACTGACAATCGCATTCGATTAATAGTGTAGCCCTAGAATACTGTGTCTGGTCTTATGTCAGGGAACACAGCTTTAGATACATCAGTGAATCAATAGTGAAGGATTTATTGAGACAATCAGTGAGTAGCTGCAACAACTGAGCAAGGAATAGCAGTAATGTCCTTATGGAAGCGAGTATACACCTGTTGCGGTCCTACTTGCCCCGCTTTGAGTGGGATTCGAACTGCGGTCTCCGGCGTGGGAGGCGGGCGCTCTAACAAGGAGGCTAAAGGCCACGGCCTCTAGCATCAGTCGCTAGAGCGCCTCTTGAGATCGGGGAGTGAGGTTTTACCTGCACAGCACTTACCCGCTGGCCTCTGCTACACACCAATAGTTCTTGAGTTGCATGTATGGTAATCAATGGTAATCTTATTTTACAGGAAATCATCATACACAATAGGGACAGGAGAAGGAGACCGGCACTTCGGAGAAAAAGAAGAGACTTACTCAGGGTTTGTATCCAGGTAGGTAGATCGTGGGGGAGTAACAGTAGAAGACCAGTAATAGACCAGATGGTGAGCTAGTGAACAGGGCAAACTTAAATAGTGCTGGTGATGAGTGGTGATTGATGACAGGTGGTGATGATTAGAACTCAGGGGAATGTGCTTGTTGTAAGGGAGTGCCGGTGGAGCCTGATATGTGACAGTACCATTTAGATACTGTTATATTTTTATTATTTTGAATTATTATTATTATTATTTTTTTCATAATTTCTATTTTCATTTTAAGTTTAGTTAAACAGTAATTTTATTCTGTTTTTGTCATTTTATTAATGCTTTTTATGTAAATGTCTATTGTCTATTGTCTTTATTGTCTATTTTTTATGTTTTATTTCAAGCATGTATACTTAATATTGCTTTGTCAACTACTCTGAAAAAAATAGGTCTAGAAACAATAAGAACACTATTAATACTATTTTAATAATTACAAAGAAGTGGCAAGTGACATATAAATGTGAAATTAGGAAGTAAAAAACTAATATAAAATACCTACAATTATACTATATAGACATAAAAACTAATAAAAATGACTGAATCTTTAACTAAAATTAAAAGAAAAAATATAAAATAAAAATCTTAATGACACAAAAATAATAATAGTGTGGGGAAATGTGCAGAATGTGAAGTTTTATAGTGGTGCTTCTCAAACAGAGGGTCACAACCTGAAAATGGTTCACAGTCTCAGACTGGTGGGTCAGCAGAGAAACAACAATATTTGATGCAAAAAAAAACAAAAAAACACAATTACTCAAATAACTCTAGATAGCAGAAGACAAAAAATAGGCTTGTTGACTTTTAATAGGGAAAATAGAGAGAGAGAAAATGTTTTAAAATCAAAGGTTTTAAAATCATCCAGCAAAACATTTGGCCAAAATTCATCTGTCATTTGGTAGAAGCCAGATTAGAAAGATGCTAACAATGACAGTTTGCTGACAAGCCCTCGTCCTCTAAAATTATGAACAAATCTCCACAAGGTAAAATAAAATACAACCCAGACAACTTTAAATACAGGTTTACATGCAGGATAAACACAGTTTGTGCTGACAATGTGTTTTGTGCAGGGAATTATTGGTTGCTGAGAGCATAAAAATGTACAAAATTTAAGTGATGTTTAAAAACCAAACACTGCGCACCTCATGGTAATATTTCAGTGTTCGATTTTTAAGGCTCTTTTGGTACAATTTTGGTACTGTGTTGGGCCACCATGTGACTTCCAGCCAAACTGGTTGACAAGCGATGTTTTATAGTGGTCAGTGAGCTGTCATCAGCATCTCGTTGCTCCACATCTGGACACTTTTAAAACGTGTGAGCTGATTTGAGGTCTGCAGAGGCTCCTGGATGAATGTCACTCAACAACCCACATCTTATGCTGTTTGGCCAATGACCTACCATTTTTGCTGCTACCACCCAAACCTTTCTCATGAAATCTCAAGAACTTTTTCATAAAACGGACTATTTTTTGTGTTGCTTGTCATTCTTTAGCATTTCCTGTACCTTCTTCCTTTACACTTGCACCAGATCATTCACATTAAAGGGATAGTTCACCCATAGTTCATTTGATGCTTATCTGTTTACCCCCAGGGCATCCAAGAGGTGTCATGAATCTATGAAGTTCCGTTCACTCACCACCAGAGGTCACCCGCTCTCCACATGATATTTAAATTTGATCAAATTTAGCATTTATCACTCTTCTAGCGATTAGCTACTTTACGGAGCCAGTTCCCAGTATGGTTCCTAGTTCCTAATTAGTCTTGCCTTGCCTTGGCTGTTTTCTTGTGTGAAGATCCTTGCCTGTGTATTTCGGATTGCCCTATCTTCTTGCCATTTGGACTCTGTTCGCCACTGTCTAGACTATTGTTTGTGTTTACGGATTACCCCTTTTGTCAAGCTCTCTGGATTCTGTTCACCGATCGAAGACCCACGCTTGTCCTAGGATTACTCTTTGTCTTGCCTGTGTTCTACCTGTTTGCCATTGTCTGAACCGTGCCTGCTTTATGACCACGTCTCTAAATAAAAGCCTTGCGAATGGATCCACACGCCTCAAGTCTCGTTCGCCCCATAACAGTAGGTGACTTTGTTTCTTCAGTAGAACACAAACGATGATGTTTAACCCGTTGCAGTCTGTCAGTCATATAAAAAAACATACACAGACACGCAGTTGTGGACACGCTCAGAACAGTTGGACATTCCGGTGGATCAGAGGTAAAAAATTATATAAATACATGAAGCTAAAACAAAACAAAACAAAACTGCTGGAGAAAGAGTTAATTACACTGTACAAATTATTTTCAAAGTTGTACATAAAACAAAGATTATTGTAGTATGTTTTATAAGAAAATATTATTTCAGTTTTTCTGCTTTAAAATTTCATGTTTAATTCACTGTTGCTTGTCATTTCTTCATTATTGTTTGTAAATTTACTAGAAATTTCTATGTATAAATAGTTTCTACACCAATTTTTACTATGTATACTAATTAACTTGCTAAATTAATCACCTACTGTATATCAATATTTGCTGAGAAAAGCCCCCACATAACTAAATAATAATCAAAAAGACATTGTGGCGGATGACTAAATAAGTGAATATACAAAAAGTGACTTTAAAAGTCAATACTGTATATGGTTTGTTGTACTTCCTTCAGTCCATCACTGGCCTTCAGTCCACGGCAAACCATTCAGTCTACAAGAAAATGCCTAAACATGTTGGATCATTTACCTTCGACAGAATTTCCAAAGATATTCAACTTCCCCAATCCTGGATTTTCCTGTTTGTAGTGTTTTGTCTATGGTAGCTGATTACATCAATTACATAATGTGTCAGAAATTAAATAAACAGTTGCTTATATGAATAGTTCACCTGCAGATTCTATCATAGATTCCAGTTTCTTTTGATTTAGCTGCTTCTCTTTTAAGTTCACACACTGCTGTGTATATTTATTCTTTTGCAGCCGTAAGGAACACTGCATTTTCTCTATAGAGTTACTGGTAATGATGAGGAGCTCCTCTGAGAGAGGGTGGGTGTAAAGCACACTGTCATGGCTGACGGTCCAGATTTAACACCTCATTTGGATGTTTTCTGTGTTGTTAGGGAACACTGAATTGTAGACTTGCAAGTAATGTTTGCTGGTTTCTGAAGTTCAGGAACAGGCTTTCTCTAAAAATCCTTTCTCACAATCCAGTGTGGTTTATTTAATTGATGCCAAATTAAATAAACATAGGGCGCATGCTCAGACCACAATATTTTGTCATTGTAATGTTATTCACACTGTTCAGTTGTCATGGCAACACAATGTATTGTCAATGTAAAGTTAACACTATATCAGAAGATTGTTAGGGCAATCAAGCATTAGTGTTGCTTTAGTAACAATGATATATTTTGAAATTATATTTATTTTAATATTCTTCTATAGTTTTATTTGTTCTATTAAGCTGGAATAAAATAAGTTTTATATATAATAAGTTGTGTGTGTGTGTGTGTGTGTGTGTATGTGTATATATATATATATATATATATATATACAGGTGCATCTCAATGAATTAGAATGTCGTGGAAAAGTTCATTTATTTCAGTAATTCATGTCAAATTGTGAAACTCGTGTATTAAATACATTCAATGCACAGACTGAAGTAGTTCAAGTCTTTGGTTCTTTTAATTGTGATGATTTTGGCTCACATTTAACAAAAAACCACCGATTCACTATCTCAACAAATTAGAATATGGTGACATGCCAATCAGCTAATCAACTCAAAACACCTGCAAAGGTTTCCTGAGCCTTCAAAATGGTCTCTCAGTTTGGTTCACTAGGCTACATGGGGAAGACTGCTGATCTGACAGTTGTCCAGAAGACAATCATTGACACCCTTCACAAAGAGGGTAAGCCACAAACATTCATTGCCAAAGAAGCTGGCTGTTCACAGAGTGCTGTATCCAAGCACCTGCCGGCCGGCCCCCCAGCGCCGGCCCCTCGCAGATACCCGCCAGTGCCGGCCCCTCGCAAGTGCCCACCAGTGCCTGCGCCAAGAAGGAGTATGGCAAGCCCGCCGGCAGAGAGTATGGCAAGCCCGCCGGCAGAGAGTATGGCAAGGTTTCCTGAGCCTTCAAAATGGTCTCTCAGTTTGGTTCACTAGGCTACATGGGGAAGACTGCTGATCTGACAGTTGTCCAGAAGACAATCATTGACACCCTTCACAAAGAGGGTAAGCCACAAACATTCATTGCCAAAGAAGCTGGCTGTTCACAGAGTGCTGTATCCAAGCATGTTAACAGAAAGTTGAGTGGAAGGAAAAAGTGTGGAATAAAAAGATGCAGAACCAACCCGAGAGAACCGCAGACTTATGAGGACTGTCAAGCAAAATCGATTAAATAATTTGGGTGAACTTCACAAGGAATGGACTGAGGCTGGGGTCAACGCATCAAGAGCAACCACACATAGACATGTCAAGGAATTTGGCTACAGTTGTCGTATTCCTCTCGTTAAGCCGCTCCTGAACCACAGACAACGTCAGAGGCGTCTTACCTGGGCTAAGGAGAAGAAGAACTGGACTGTTGCCCAGTGGTCCAAAGTCCTCTTTTCAGATGAGAGCAAGTTTTGCATTTCATTTGGAAACCAAGGTCCTAGAGTCTGGAGGAAGGGTGGAGAAGCTCATAGCCCAAGTTGCTTGAAGTCCAGTGTTAAGTTTCCACAGTTTGTGATGATTTGGGGTGCAATGTCATCTGCTGGTGTTGGTCCATTGTGTTTTTTAAAAACCAAAGTCACTGCACCCGTTTACCAAGAAATGTTGGAGCACTTCCTGCTTCCTTCTGCTGACCAGCTTTTTGAAGATGCTGATTTCATTTTCCAGCAGGATTTGGCACCTGCCCACACTGCCAAAAGCACCAAAAGTTGGTTAAATGACCATGGTGTTGGTGTGCTTGACTGGCCAGCAAACTCACCAGACCTCAACCCCATAGAGAATCTATGGGGTATTGTCAAGAGGAAGATGAGAAACAAGAGACCAAAAAATGCAGATGAGCTGAAGGCCACTGTCAAAGAAACCTGGGCTTCCATACCACCTCAGCAGTGCCACAAACTGATCACCTCCATGCCACGCCGAATTGAGGCAGTAATTAAAGCAAAAGGAGCCCCTATCAAGTATCGAGTACATATACAGTAAATGAACATACTTTCCAGAAGGCCAACAATTCACTAAAAATGTTTTTTTTATTGGTCTTATGAAGTATTCTCATTTGTTGAGATGGTGAATTGGTGGGTTTTTGTTAAATGTGAGCCAAAATCATCACAATTAAAAGAACCAAAGACTTAAACTACTTCAGTCTGTGTGCATTGAATTTATTTAATACACGAGTTTCACAATTTGAGTTGAATTAATGAAATAAATGAACTTTTCCACATCATTCTAATTTATTGAGATGCACCTGTATGTATATATATATATATATATATATATTCCACAGTATATATATATATATATATACTGATGTGGAAATATTTGTGTAATGCCGCCCAAATGTTCAATCTCAAATTGCTCAATCTCTCTTTTCCGATTGTCTTTGACTGTTGCAGTACTCATCAAATGCAGTGCGGTTCGAAATTTACTGACAGGATTATACAATATTTGACAGAGTGAGCAGAGCAAAGGACTATGCGTGCATCGCTGTCGAAGGGTCCCGTGATCTCCTTTTAATGGCTAGTTTGGACAAAAACTCAGATATTTATCTATCTATCTATCTATCTGTCTATATATATGTATGTATATATATATATATATATATATATATATTGTCACGTCCCTGGACTGTCTTGTGTGTGTTTTGCTCCCCATGTGTGCCCTGTGACCTAGTTTCTGTCTCCCCTTGATTGGTTAATTTGATTCCAGGTGTGTCTCCTTTAGTTCCTTGATTGTCCTGTCTTTAAAACCCCAGTCCTTTCAGTTAGTGTTTGTCGGTCTTTGAAAGTCATCCTGTACGTCAACCCTGCCTGTGATCTGTGTTCCTGTCTGTATATTAAAACTCCCGTGTTGCTAATTCCTCGTCTCCTCGTTCCTGATTCCCGGGCTCCCCCGTGAGTTGTGACAGAAAGACCGACCGTAACAAAGTAACCTCCGTATTTTTCCCTCCGTTTTGTTTTCTCGTTTTACCCAGTGTTTTTTCTTTCCGTTGTGCATCTATGGATCCCTATGTTCGGCCCGAATTCCTCCTCCTCCTGCTGGAGCAGGGGAACGATCTCGAGGACCACACCAGACTATTCCTGATGATAGCTAATGACACCAGCTACCGGACGGCACGCTCTGCTCATTCTACAACGCAAGTCTGAACACCGCGTGCAGAGCGCTGTCGTCCGAGGATGGTCCTCGAGAGGATTTCGCCGCCGTGGAGTGGATTCTGGTGAGAAACGGATCACCCTCACCGTCTCTTCCGAGGATGATCTCGCCAGATCCACTCCAGACCCAGAGCCCAGCCCACCAACTCCCAGCGGTACGGAGCATCAGCCCGAGCCCACCGATGACGGAGAGCCATTGCCGCTGCGATCTGCGAGCCAGCGGCCGAGCGACTGAGCGGAAGATCGCCCGGAAGTTGAGCCCAACACGTCAGATCAGGTGCGAGCGGCGGCGGTGCCCATCGCGAGGAGCCAACCGTGGGCGGTGTGGCGGAGTGGAGCTCCGCCCCTGCATCACGGCTGAGGATGAGCTGATCATCTATCTGGGGCTGCTGGACATGGAGGAGGATTTACTGGACTGGGAAAGCGGATCTGGAGGTCAACGTTTCCCTTCACCAGCCGCCGTTCGCGGTCCAGGAAAACCCGCCGGCAGAGAGTATGGCAAGCCCGCCGGCAGAGAGTATGGCAAGCCCGCGGCAGAGAGTATGGCAAGCCCGCCGGCAGAGAGTATGGCAAGCCCGGCAGAGAGTATGGCAAGCCCGCGGCAGAGAGTATAGCAAGCCCGCCGGCAGAGAGTATGGCAAGCCCGCCGGCAGAGAGTATGGCAAGCCATGACAGAGAGTATGGCAAGCCCGCCGGCAGAGAGTATGGCAAGCCGCCGGCAGAGAGTATGGCAAGCCCGCCGCAGAGAGTATGGCAAGCCCGCCGGCAGAGAGTATGGCAAGCCGCGGCAGAGAGTATGGCAAGCCCGCCGCAGAGAGTATGGCAAGCCCGGCAGAGAGTATGGCAAGCCCGCGGCAGAGAGTATGGCAAGCCGCGGCAGAGAGTATGGCAAACCCGCCGGCAGAGAGTATGGCAAGCCCACCAGAGCGGCCCCTCGCAAGAGCCCGCCAGTGCCTGCCCTCGCAAGAGCCCTCTAGAGTCTCCGCTGGTTCCGTCCAGCACAGCGCTTCAAGCGCCCCCAGTGCCTGCGCCAAGAAGGCGCTCCCAAGAGTCTCCGCTGGTTCCGTCCAGCACAGCGCTTCAAGCGCCCCCAGTGCCTGCGCCAAGAAGGCGCTCCCAAGAGTCTCCGCTGGTTCCGTCCAGCACAGCGCTTCAGCGCCCCCAGTGCCTGCGCCACGGCGCTCCCAAGAGTCTCCGCTGGTTCCGTCCAGCACAGCGCTTCAGCGCCCCCAGTGCCTGCGCCAAGAAGGCGCTCCCAAGAGTCTCCGCTGGTTCCGTCCAGCACAGCGCTTTCGGCGCCCCCAGTGCCTGCGCCAGAAGGCGCTCCCAAGAGTCTCCGCTGGTTCCGTCCAGCACAGCGCTTCAGAGCGCCCCCAGTGCCTGCGCCAAGAAGGCGCTCCCAAGAAGTCTCCGCTGGTTCCGTCCAGCACAGCGCTTCAGCGCCCCCAGTGCCTGCGCCACGAAGGCGCTCCCAAGAAGTCTCCGCTGGTTCCGTCCAGCACAGCGCTTCCAGCGCCCCCAGTGCCTGCGCCAAGAAGGCGCTCCCAAGAGTCTCCGCTGGTTCCGTCCAGCACAGCGCTTCCCGAGCGCCCCCCAGTGCCTGCGCCAAGAAGGCGCTCCCAAGAGTCTCCGCTGGTTCCGTCCAGCACAGCGCTTCAAGCGCCCCCAGTGCCTGCGCCAAGAAGGCGCTCCCAAAGTCTCCGCTGGTTCCGTCCAGCACAGCGCTTCAGCGCCCCCAGTGCCTGCGCCACGAAGGCGCTCCCAAGAGTCTCCGCTGGTTCCGTCCAGCACAGCGCTTCAGCGCCCCCAGTGCCTGCGCCAAGAAGGCGCTCCCAAGAGTCTCCGCTGGTCCCATCCAGCACAGCGCTTCCAGCGCCCCCAGTGCCTACACCAAGAAGGCGCCTCCTGTCTCCAGCGCTGCAAGAGCGCCTCCCTGTCTCCGCGCTGCAAGAGCGACTCCCTGTCTCCAGCGCTGCCAGGCGCCCCCAAGTGTCCGCGCTTCAAGAGCGCCCCAGCGCCGGCCCCTCGCAGATACCCGCCAGTGCCGGCCCCTCGCAGTGCCCACCAGTGCCTGCGCCAGAAGGCGCCTCCCTGTCTCCACGCTGCAAGAGCGCCTCCCTGTCTCCAGCGCTGCCAGAGCGCCCCAAGTGTCCGCTCTTCAAGAGCGCCCCCAGTGCCGGCCCCTCGCAGTGCCCGCCAGTGCCGGCCCCTCGCAAATGCCCACCCTCCCACCGCTCCTGCCTCCTCCACCGCTGTCGTCTGGCAGCCTCTGCTCGCCCTCAGCCCACCATCAATGCGGTGCGAGCCCCACAGGACTGCCATCCTCCAGCGTCGCCGGGGCTGGAGTATCCCTCACCTCCACCTCCAACCTCCTCGGCCCGGACTCTGCCTCGGCCCGTTGACCCAGCGGCTCCACCTCGGCTCCTAGCTCCCTCGCCTCCACCGTCACCCGTCGATCCTCCAGCTCCACCAGGCTCCCTCGTCCCTCCGGCTCCGCCTTGGTCGGGCGTTGACCCGCCATCGCCTCAGGACTCCGCTCCTCCGGCTGCACCTCGCCGCTCCGTCCCACCGGCTCAGTTGGGCTCCTTCCTCCCGCCAGCTCCACCTTGGTCCTCAGTCGCTCCGGCTCCGCCGCGGATCTCCGGAGCTCCGCCTTCGCCTCGGTCGCCAGAGCACTCTGCTCCACCTTGGCCCCCCGGATCCTCGGCATTCCCCTGGCTCGTCGGCTCTCCGTCTCCGCCTCGGGCTCCTCCACCACCTGCTCCGCCGCCGTTGGTCGGCCCCCTGGAGTCGGAGGCCATTCCTCCTCCATGGCTCCTCCCTCCGTCGGCTCCACCGTGGGCCATCATCATGGCTGTGGCCTGGGTCTGGCCAGGCTCCTCCTGCTCCGGGTCCCTCCTGTCTCTTCCTGGCTCCTCCCTCCTTCGTTGCCTCCCTGGTCTCTGTCTGCCGACCTCCTCCCGGTGGTCCGTCCTCCTCCTGAGCCTCCGCCATGGTTCCCACCCGTTTCCCCCCCCCTCTGTTGTTCCACGGTGCGAGGACGCACCTTCCGGGAGGGGTTAGTAATGTCACGTCCCTGGACTGTCTTGTGTGTGTTTTGCTCCCCATGTGTGCCCTGTGACCTAGTTTCTGTCTCCCCTTGATTGGTTAATTTGATTCCAGGTGTGTCTCCTTTAGTTCCTTGATTGTCCTGTCTTTAAAACCCCAGTCCTTTCAGTTAGTGTTTGTCGGTCTTTGAAAGTCATCCTGTACGTCAACCCTGCCTGTGATCTGTGTTCCTGTCTGTATATTAAAACTCCCGTGTTGCTAATTCCTCGTCTCCTCGTTCCTGATTCCCGGGCTCCCCCGTGAGTTGTGACATATATATATATATATATATATATATATGAAGAGTTCAGATGCAAAAGCCTCTAAGTCCCATCTGAAATTTTCTTCTAAAATGAGCATTTTTCTCAGGCTCCTGTTTATGTCCAGTTATTTCACTTTAATGGCAATGCAAATAACCTATACATTGCCATAAAAGTGAAATTACTGAATCTACACACAGGAGCCTGAGAAAAATGCTTATTTTAGAAGAAAATTTCAGATGGCACTTAGTTTGCTTCTGGGGCCTCATTTATAAAATGTTGCGCAGAAACTATCCTAAATTGTATCTTATGATCATCTCTCGAATATGTGTACGTGTGATTCATAGAATGAATGTGCGAATAGAAAATGCACATATGTGTCTCTTTCAGATGTGAAATCTATGAATCGCAAATTATCTTGAACTGGTTTCAGCTCTCTGCCTTGTAAACGACTCATAATTAATGTCATTAACATATAAAACATCACCAATCATCATAATTTAGAACAGCGAGCTGCAAGAACAGCTTACATTTTCAAAAACCTGCAGTACTCCGACAAGAAAAAGTGCATACGTCTGCTCAGACCCTGACGTGACACTAAGCACTTTTCCATGACAGTTTTTACAAATATGAGCATTGGCGTGGATTTAAGCATATGCACACTCTAAGATCAGATCTGTGCGTGCGCACACTTTATATATGAGGTCCCTGAACTCTTCATATATATATATATATATATATATATATATATATATATATATATATATATATATATATATACAGTGCCGTGAAAAGGTTTGTGCCCCCTTCCTGTTTTTTTTATTTTTTGCATATTTGTCACACTTAAAAGATTCAGATCATCAAACAAATTTTAATATTACACAAAGATAATGCAAGTAAATACAAAATGCAGTTTTTTACATGATGATTTCATTTATTAAGGGAAAAAGCTGTCCAAACCTACCTGGTCCTACGTGAAAAAATTAATTGCCCCCTCCTGTTAAATCCTGAAAGAACCGTGATTAACCACATTATTTTAGAAAGCTGAGTTAAATTTCACTAGCCAAACCCAGGCCTGATTAGCTCCATTAGATGAGAGGCATGTTCGGAACATTCTCTTGCCGTTTACTGTTGCTGTCAGGAACAATTTTTTAGTGGAAGGACAGCATTGAACGAACTTGGAGTTAACAAGGTTTTTGACCAGCGAATGACATTAGAATGGCTGTATCTGAGGCAGCAAGTGCATCGCATTACGCTTTCATCAACTTACAGGTTATAACCATATGGGTTCTTAGTTTTTCTTATTGTTGGCCAAAATCTCATAAACGATGAAGCCCTATATTTAAAATGTACAAATGTAGCCTATATTGGCTACAACTAGGCGGCAAATGTAACTCTTCTCCACTCTTCAAACACACAAAAAATAGCCTTTAATTAGCCAGACATAGTGTAAGTCATGAAAACGCTGTTCTTATTCAAACATCAGTTATTTATTTACCCTTGCATTGCGAACAAGTGGAGATCTGCCTCCTCCAGGCTGTGCGCGGCACTTCATTCTGAATGGAGGCGGGGTGAAATTACGAGGTTTCGCTGATAGTTTGAGGATCCAATGGCGTTACGATGTTTTACTGACAAGCTCTTTTAATTGCTTTTTATTGGTTAAATGTTTGTAAAACCCTCAAACAGATATAAGGAAAACCAATAGCACTGATTTAAAATGATAATAACCAAATATTCTAGAGATATGAAGTTTGGATAATTTTCCATGGCACATCTGACTGAGTTAGGGAATGGCAGCTGCCATACTCTGCCATACGGAAACGCCGCCCCTGAAATAGTCTATATAAATTTTGGGTTTTAATATTTTTTTATTGTGTGCTAGCCGTTTTATAAAAGCAATAAGGTACTCGAGGTTGTGCTGTATCTGAATAAATCACGGCTGAAGGGGTTGCAAGCACTCCGCTTTGCGTCGTGCCTAACAACGCCCTTCAGCCGTGATTTATTCAGATACAGCACGACCTCGAGTACCTTATTGCTTACATAAAGTGTATATTTTAAAGTATATTAAGTATATTAAATTGCAATAATATTATATATTTAAATAACATTATTTATTTGTCTTTTATTAATGTCAAACAACCAAATCTTAATTTAATATATTAATAATTTGTCACACTTATTTTTTTTGTTTTTCCCTTTCTTTACTTCATTTTGCTAAATGACTTTTATTAAGCTGTTGTTGTAGTGATTCGGTGAAATGGTTTGCTTGAAAAGAGTGTGCTGTCTTTCTTTACCATGTGTCACTTACATATTATATCTAAAGCAATGACATTTAAAATATTTTCTATTGTGACTTAAATCTCCAAACACTTGGGGCTACTTCATAACATAAAAGGAAATAGCTGGCTGTACTTCAGTATGCAATGGATCATTTCATCTTAGCCACTATCAGTGTTTTCCTAAAATTTTCTTTTGCCTCCACCTTGAAACTGTCAGAGGTGGACAGACTTGTGTATTTAGTTTATGCCAGACATCTTCGTCATAATGACGTTATTATGTAGGTGTTGATATTGTGTGTTTTCATTGCAGCTCACTTGGCCTTCTTGTAAAACAGATCAAGTTGTGTTATGTTCTTAAAATTTCCCAGCCTCTCCCTAATTGACAGTCTTACAAGTCTTTGGTGTAAACGAGACCCCTAATTACTAGCTAACCTGGCATTAGCTGCTATCCAACAGCAGCCCTTGTGAACATGGTCACAGTGGTGTTCGACTCAGATGTATTGTTCCATGAGCTAGACTTCAGTAATTTCCCTTAACCTGACACACCACAGGAGTTGATTTTTCATAGTACATGTGGCACTTAGCTTTAATTCAGATGAAACATGCTCAGAAGTGATCTCAGCAGGTCATGGCTGTCAGAGACGTTAAAGACAGGGAGATGTTTCCACATGTTAACTGCATGACTATTACCTTTTATTACCTCAATGAATCGGTGCATATTCTTGTGAGGGGAAATGAATCGCTCTTTGATCATGCTGGGTCATCCTATGACATCATTTTCCAGGGTTTGGTGAAAAATGTCAAGTGTAGGATACTGTACACTACCGGTCAAAAGTTTGGAATGATTTAGATTTTGTAATGTTTTTGAAAGAGGTCTCTTCTGCTCACAGAGGCTGATTTCTTTGATTGGAAATACAGCAAAATGGTATTATTGTGAAATATTATTACAATTTAAAAGAACTATTTTCTATCTGAATATTTAGCAAAATGTAATTTATTGCTGTGATCAAAGCTGAATTTTCAGCATCATTACTCCAGTGTTTAGTGTCACATGATCCTTCAGAAATCATTCTAATATGCACTGTAAAAAATTCATGTGAAATTTACAGTTGTGCACAGGAAATTACTGTATACTAGTTCACAGTAGAATACCGTAGTTTCAGTCAAAATTGCAGTAATGTAAAAAGTACTGTGAGTGTCACAGTAACCAGCAATGTCTTGTAGAAAATCACAGTAACTTCCAATGTATTGTAGAAAACACAATAACTAATTATGTACTGTATAAAATCACAGTAACCAACAATGTGCTGTAAAAAAAAAAAAATTAAATAAAAATGACCAGAAGGTCATCAAGATTTTATTGTTTTCAACACATCTAGCAATAAGTGAAGAATGATTAATAAAGCTTGTTATAATAATGAGCAGTTAACTGTGAATATTTATATTTAAATCATGCAACATGCATTATTTATTTCATTTGTTTATTATTATTTATTTGGGCTGAATCAATATAACTAAACAGCAATGGAACCTGTCGGTACCGATAGTCTAGTGGTTAGTACACTGATATATAGTGCCACTGTGTCTCTGGCGACCCATGTTCGATTCCTGGTTTAAGGTCCTTTGCCGATCACATTCTCCTCTCTCCATCCCACACCAATCGCTACACTGTCCTGTGTAATAAGCACAAAAAGGCAAAAAAAAAAAAAAGAGTTGCACTTGCAAATTAGTGACTTCTAATTTACAGTTACATGGCTACTGTAAATGAAAACAGCGAAAATATGGTTATTTCTTCTACAGTAAGTTACTTGTCACTAGCTGCCAGTTAATTACTGTAGTTTTTTTCTACAGTAAGTTACTTGTCACTAGCTGCCAGTTAATTACTGTAGTTTTTTCTACAGTAAGTTACTTGTCACTTGCTGCCGGTTAATTACTGTGCTTTTTATACAGTAAGTTACTTGTCACTAGCTGCCAGTTAATTACTGTAGTTTTTTCTACAGTAAGTTACTTGTCACTAGCTGCCAGTTAATTACTGTAGTTTTTTCTACAGTAAGTTACTTGTCACTTGCTGCCAGTTAATTACTGTGAATTTCACAGTCAGTTTCTTACAGTGTGCTGATTTTCTGCTCAAGAAACATTTCTGATTATTATCAATGATGAAAACAGTTGTGCTGATTTATATATTTGTGGAAACCATATGTTTTATTTTTCAGGGTTCTTTGAACAGCATTTATTTTAAACAATTTTTTTTAAATTCTTTTGTAACATTATAAATGTCTTCATAACGTGTTCTTGTTTAATAAAGTTAAAAATATATAAGTAAACCCCAAACCTTCCAGTGGTAATGTATCACAGTTTCCACAAAAATATGAAACAGCACAACTGTTTTCAAAACTGATAACAATAAGAAATCAGCATATTAGGATGATTACTAAAGGATCATGTGACACTGAAGACTGACCAAAATCACGTACAGCACGTCGTAATTATAACTTCTGAACCTGTAAATAGGAACTTCCCAGCAAGGACTTTCAGGCAGGATTCTCATGCTCTTGTGTTACATCATTTCAGCCTTGCTGCCAGTGAGTAAAGACTCTTGGCAGTACTGTAAGAATTTGGCTGCCAACTCTCGTCAGTCTTGATGTTTCGGTCAATACTCCACTTTATGTTGCTTCTTACATGTAGAAAGCTATCTCTTAATTCATGTTCAACCTGACATTTCCCATGCACAGTCTTCTTTACCCATGTCCCCAGACCAACAGTAAGAGGGTGAAAGAGGTCTAAATGTGTTGGCCAGCTGTGGTGAGCCTAAGGCTGTAAGGCTAAACTCAGTTCAGAGACCAGGAAGCAGGGTGCACCCATCTGTACTGGCAGGGTTTGCTCACTGCAGGGACATCAGCGTCTCAGGGAGCCAAGCCTGGCCTCAGCACTCCAGGGACAGGGATGTGGCATGTTTACACACCTGTTATATTTATGGACCCTGCCATGGGGAGACTCTTTACAATGGGCCATTCTCTTTCCCTTGAAACTCCGTTTACATTTACATTGCCTTCAGAAGCAAGCATTTACAAGAATGAAAGATTAGAATGATGACTATGAAGCCTGTAAATTTACCAGTTATTGTATGCTTGTGTTAGATGTCAAACTGTATGAATCAGTGAAACGATGAACAGCCTTATTTTAGTATCATTGATATTCTATTTTAATTGTAGTAATTTCATTGTTTTGTCATTTTTTATTTATTTTTATTATTTTAGTAATTTTATTTTTGTCATTTTTATTAGTTTTTAGTCTGTTTTTGTCTGTCTGTTTTTATTATTTAGTCTTGGTTTTTATTTAGTTTTATTTTAGTACTTTAGATTAAACTAAATATTTTTGTAATATAAATTTTAGTTTATGTTTATTGTGTGTGAAATTATATATTTGATTATTAGATTAGATTCATTTAGATATATAATTTATGTAGTTAAAAAAAATCATGTCTGTTTCATATGTGCTTGTGTAACTTTAATTTGAAGAAGGTCAATTGCTAGACTACTTCTGTAAGTGGGTGGCCTATTTACGTGAAAAAACGGGTCCATGACACAGCCTTGCTGAACACCTAACAATTATGTGTCTAAGAAATCATTTACCTTTGCTCTCAAAATTGAGCAAGCAAATCTAGGGCAGTGTGCCGGGATGTAATGAAGGCACCAATATGTTTTGAGCCTCTATAAATTAAGTCGTCTGGTGGAGGAGGCATAAAACGAAATTCAGACATTAGTCAGGTAAACATAGATGAAGATGAAAATGAGTCTGTGCCAGATAGTGTCATGGATGTAGCAGGGAAGAGTTAATTGGAACTAAACTAGACACAGGTGAATGGATCTATGGCATACTAGTAACCAAGGAATTTGGAAACAGGAACTAAACTCAGGAACACAGAAACCATAGAACCAAATAAACTTCACAATAAGAGTCTTTAGATAGAATAGCAAGATGTGACAGATAAAAGTACAGTTCCTTTGATTCTTCAGGGAACCAAACATTGCCCGAGAAACATGATCTAATGGCCTTAACTGTATATCTTTCACTCACAGCCTAGTTTTAGTTTACATCTATTTAATTATGGCATCTACCTTGACTGAGGTCCATACAGATGGCTTGTAAAAAGTAGAGCAACACAATGATTTAAGCGCTCAAATGTGTACTGGTACATACTGTGCTGCTTTTGAAGAATTTAATTTACTGGACATCATCTTGCAAGCATCCCCACCCATTTCCATCAGAGCAAATGCTTCATCGCCCATGGGTGGACTGAACTAAGCTCAAAGGGGATGTGTCTGAGCATTACACAGGGACAGGACAACTTTCAGGAGGTTTTGACCACACACATGCATGGTTTAATTTAAACAGAATTACAAGAAATTATTAAGCAAGGTAGACTAAGTTGTGGAATAAATGTGATTTTTTTAGGCTCATTATTATATGGGAGTGTGTCCTAAGCTATTAAGATTGAATATGAAAACCTACAAATTATGATGATGCTGAGGGAAATGATGATGCTAATGAGGCCACTGACTATGCTGAAAAAACGATGTGGTTGAGGATGATTATGAGGATATTGCACAAGATGTTTGAAAAAGCCACAAATGCCATTTCCCCTACGATTAACTGAATCTACAGACAATTCCATGATCTCACACTTGGTGTCATCAGAATTTCCGCTAATGCTTCTGTGCGTTTTCTCCAGACGAGTTATCTTCAAGTGATAGATGTGTAATACATTGCATTACAGCCCAAGCTAGTCTCCCCTACTGACCCAAACCCTTCTAAAACCATCAGTCCATGCCAGCCTAACCAGCTTAGTCAATCTGGAAGAGCTGCTAACCACTTTAGGATGGTTCAAGGGATGATCTATTTTTAGCATTACTGTTTCAACGTGTTTTAAACTTAAAGAATGTGAAATTTCATATTATCCAGTTTTTCACTCTACTTGACAGTGACTGTTTCCTACAACTAGTAATATTGCCTAAAATCTGGTTTAATAATAATAAATACTATATTATAATAAGTATTTTCCATTTTCAGGGTTACAAATGGCAACATTTAAGTATTCAACAGCACGTTTATTAAGTTAAAAAAACCAAAAAAACACTTTCCTCGTGACACAAACATTTACGTCAATATGTGACTGGAAAAATGTTTCTGCATCAGTCCATTTTTTGTTTTGTTTTACCTGTTTACCAAACTGTGCATCCAGTGTTCCAGCATGAACTTCATGACATAAACATAACATGTTGTATATATGGACACTTTTGTTTAAGGATGCTGAAACAAATTAAACTAATTTATTGTCAGTTATTTTAGTACTTACACTTAAACTAAAACAAAATGAAAAATGTTAAAAAATGTTTTATTTCATTTCAGACTTTTTCTACCATGGTCACTGTATAATAATAACCATGGCAATGAATAAGCCTCAAAATTCACGTCTGTTTTATGTGTTTTTGTGTAACTGTAATTTGCTAAACAGAAGGTCACTTGCTAGACTACTTTTGTAAGTGGGTGGCCTATTTACTTGAAAAACGGGCCCATGACAGAGCCTTGCTGAACACCTAAAAATGATGTGTTTAAGAAATCATTTACCTTTGCTGAAAATGTATTAACAAATGCTGAGAGCATATAGTATGCGTCTACAACACTGTGAGATCAATATTTTTAAAAAGTTAATCTGAAAATAAAAATTGTCACTTACCCTCTTACCTGTGCATTGCAAAGCCAAATGCAACTTTCTTTCTTCTGCAGAATAATTGACAATAAATTGTAAAAAGTACAATAAATGACAATGAATGTTGCCCAAAGTTATCTAGCCTCAAAAAGGATGTAAAAACATTACAATCACCATAATTAAAAAAATAAGTCCATACTGGTCCACTGTATTCTTCTGAATTCATATGATAGTGTTGTATGAGAAAAGTAAAAATAAATAAATAAATAAAGCAGTTATCTGCTGACAATTTTCCTCTCTGAATTGTTAATTGCTGTAAGAAACCCACTCTTAACCCAACTCTTTTAGGGAACTATAGACTAGTTTCCCTTCTACCTTTCATTGCAAAAACACTTGAACGAGTTGTGTTCAACCAAATCTCTGCCTTTTTCACACAGAACAACCTCCTGGACTGCAACCAATCTGGCTTCAGAAGTGGACATTCGACCGAAACTGCCTTGCTCTCAGTTGTTGAAGCCATAAGACTTGCAAGAGCGGCTTCCAAGTCTTCATTACTTATCTTGCTGGATCTGTCCACTGCTTTTGATATGGTCAGCCACCAGTCTTAGCTCTCAGACAGGTCCTTCAAGGTATCTTGGAGAGGTGAGGCATCCAAGTCACAACATCTAGCAACTGGGGTGCCTCAGGGCTCAGTTCTTGGACCACTTCTCTTCTCTGTCTACATGGCATCACTAGGTTCTGTCATTCAGAAACATGGCTTTTCATATCACTGCTATGCTGATGACACTCATCTCTACCTCTCATTCCATCCTGATGATCCGACGATAGCTACTCGCATCTCAGCATGTCTAACAGGCATTTCTTGCTGTCTAACAGACAACTCAACCTAGCTAAGACAGAACTGCTTGTAGTTTCAGCAAACCCATCACTTCATCACAATTTTACCTTCCAGTTAGGCTCATCAACCATAACTCCATCAAAAACAGCCAGAAACCTTGGAGTTGTGATTGATGATAAGCTGAATTTCTCAGACCACATTGCTAAAACTGCCCGGTCCTGCAGATTTGCTTTATACAATATTAGGAATATCAGCTCCTTGTTCAAGCTCTTGTTATGTCCAGACTTGACTATTGCAATGCTCTCTTAGCAGGTCTTCCAGCCAATTCCATCAAACCTCTACAATTAATCCAAAATGCCGCTGCAAGATTAATCTTTAATGAGCCGAAAAGAACGCACGTCACACCTCTGTTCATCAGTTTGCACTGGCCACCAATAGCTGCTCTAGGCATTAATGTTTGCCTACAACACCACCACTGGCTCTGCACCTCTTTACCTAAATTCAGTACTTCAGACCTATGTGCCTTCTAGAAGCTTGAATTCTGCAAGTGAACGACGCATTAGTGTTCATCCCAAAGAGGCACAAAGTTACTTTCACTGACTTTTTCATTAACTGTTCCCACCTGGTGGAATGACCTGCCCAACTCAATCCGAGCAGCTGAATCCTTAGCCATCTTCAAGAAACGGCTAAAAACACATCTCTTCCATCTTTATTTGACCCTCTAACTCTAGCACTTTCTATTCTAATTCTATTTTATCTATCTGTCTTCTTTTTATTAAAAAAAACACACAAAAAAACAAAAACACACACTTGACCCTCTATCAATTGCATATTTATTCTCTAACTGCTAGCTTTTCTTGAAAAACAAACACTAGCTTTCTGTTTTCTATTCTATCTACTTGCTTCTTTAAAAAAAAAAAAAAAAAGGTTTTTTTTTTTTTCTATATTCTATCTAATCATTTTCTTAAAAAAAAAAAAACTTGCTACGTGTACTGCGTTAGGCTAACCGAGACTTGCATGTTGTTGCTCTTTTGTTGGTTTTGATTGCTTCTATTGTCCTCATTTGTAAGTTGCTTTGGATAAAAGCGTCTGCTAAATGACTAAATGTAAATGTATTCGGGTCACCAAGTGAGTGTTAAACTTGAGAATCAGATCAGTGTGATTTGTTAATGAATCATTCAGTGGTGCATTTCACAAAAGCATCGTTAGCTAACTATGGTCGTTAGTTACACTGAACTCTATTGGTAACGAAGGAACTTGCGACAATAGTTGCTTTTGGGAAAAACACCACAGATCAACTGAAAGGATTCACTGAAAGGATTCATTGGAGTCCTTGTTCTCTTGTATTGTCATGAAGAAAACAGATGTCAAGATTTTCAGTGAATAACAGCTTAACTTTGGTCTGTTCCACACAGTTGGTAATATATAGACCCAGAATATAGCATGGAAATGAAATGGGTTAATTTTATCGCACATAATGGTGGTTTTGCATTATTTTTGAGGCTTGACATTGTGACACCATTTTCATTGCATGGAAAACACATTGGACAGTCTTTAAACTTCTTTAAAATCAAATTACACGGTAACACTTTAGAATAATGGTCCGTTGTTAACAAGTAACTATGCAGGAAGTAATAGGTAGTACTACATTAACACTCAACTTAATACTATTAACTAATAGAGAAGTAAGATTAACTAAGCAGTAAGTAGCAAATTTAGGAGAAAGGTAGTTCCTTATTAGATATTTGATACTTATTAAATAAAAATCTCCTCATTGAGAACTACTTGTGAACTATGACCAATTAATAAAGAATAACCAATTAATTCCTAATCAAAACAGTAATGTCTTAAAAGTGAACAACTGGAGTTGGTAGATATGCAGACAGTCTACTAATACTCTTATGAGAGTTTGTTAACATGTAGTTGCAACATTACTTAGTGTCAACAGAATGTTCAAAAGGGACCATCAAAATAAAGTGTTAAATAACTTATTAAATTACTTAGTAATTACTGAGTGGTTAAGGTGTTTTTCACTTTAAAATAATGGTCCAGATCACTAGTAGTTCCTGCAGGCTGACAAGGTAACGTTTGAGAGGGGCTAATGTATTTTTCACTTTAAAGCTAAGGTGCTACTAAGAAACTACTAGTGATCTGGACCATTATTTTAAAGTGAAAAACATGTTAACCCCTCAGTAATTACTCACACATAAATTAATAAGTTATGTAATGTTTTATATCTGACACCTGAGTCATACATTTGTGTGAAGCACTAGTGATATTTTACCAGTAGATCATTTGGAGTGGGATACATATTGAAATGACATTAAACAGAGTTCATAATTGTGAACTAATTCAATCATGAGCTTGTCAGCATCACTTCCTAATTATTACAATTTTTAAGTGAATTATCGTTTTTATTATTATTCTATTTTTGATTGAAATAAACGGAGAACATCCATCCTTTGGTAAGAGTAGAAGTCATAATTTCAAACTGTAGCCGACTTATTTGGGGGATATCATATTCATAAATTAGTTTCCACAAAGAACCCAATTGCTCACTTTTAAGACGTTACTGTTGTGATTAGCAATTAATTGGTTATTCTTTATTAATTGGTCATAGTTCGCAAGTAGTTCTCAGTGAGGAGATTTTTATTTAATAATTATCACATATCTAATAAGGAACTACCTTTGTCCTAAAATTGTTACTTACTGCTTAGTTAATCTTACTTCTCTATTAGTTAATAGTATTAAGTTGAGTGTTAATGTAGTACTACCTATTACTTCCTGCATAGTTACTTGTTAACAACGGACCATTATTCTAAAGTGTTACCAATTACACAAGAGTAAGTGAACAATATCATTTTTGAGTGAACTACTGTATTCCTTTAAGACACTGAACCACACCCCTTACGTCACTTGAACTAGAGTCAATATAGCTGCCCAAATGAGTTTAACAGGCTTGTTTTTGTTGATGTCCACAAATCAGGAGACTGATGAAGTTTGTTCTCCTTTGAGAGAGGTGTACGTAGACACTCAGCAGGGAGCCAGGTCACACTGACTCACCAAACCTGGAAACATGGCCACTTCCTCTTAAAACCTCATTATTTTTAAATGGGAATGAAATACTAAACCACTTTTGTGGTGCTTCCTTTATGCCCCAAACATTTGGAATTGTTTACCAATTAAAGTGAAAGAGGCCCCTAGCATTTATATTTTTCAAATGAATATTAATTGATAATGTGTTCAATATAAATGTAATTGATATTCTGAACTTCTTAGGCTGTTTATGAATATAATTTATATTGATATTGTGTGAAATTGTATTGGCAATGTATGATTGCTTGTTTAATGCTCAACAAGCTTTAAATTCCAGTTCAGTTTTGGAATTTTTATTGATGTAGCAAACAGGAACAAGAGTTGAAATTCAAATTTGATGAAGTATACTGAATTTAAATTCAAAGGAATGTGTGTAACCCCACTAAGTTTGCAAAATAATTTCCCTGAATGCCATTGCCTGTTGAATTTTTCACTTGCACTTTATTTAAACCCACTGACTTTAATTCCAATTCAAAGTGAAAAGGAGTAAATTCTAAAATGGTCTTTCTGTCTGAGTAGAGTTGCCTTTATTTCTGTGTAGCGCGAGTACATGACCAGGTCAGCATATGTCCAAGTTAGCTGATTAATGAATGTAGAAACAGCACGGGAATATGAATCATACATCATACCCCCTACTATCATGATGGTTTGTTGATGAATCTGGTTTGGTGAACCCTGATCTTGTAGCCTTGAATTCACCCATGGGATGTTTATGATATCTGTGCTGAAAACACAACTCTATAACAGCCCAAAGCACTAGGTCAGAGGCAACTAGAAGAGAGTGCAGGACTACACATTCTCATAAGTTCGGGTTGTTTGAATGATTTGTTGATCATAGCCTTGTAATTAAACTGACTGGAGGTCATGTTCACTAAATGCTGATCAAATGTGTTTTTCAGAGGATGTGCAATGTGGAGCACAACAGAATGCAATTTCTAAAAGTTTAATTCTATTTTGAACTGGGGAGCATCTTCAAAATGCAGCGCTCATGTATAAAACTTGGGAAAACAGCATGAGACATGACACGTCGGACAAAGACGTCCATCTGCATCTGCATACAGGGACCAGCATTTAACAGCGGGGACTGAATCCAAGAACACTCAGCCAAGGTTACTGACAACTTAGACCAAATATTTATAACCTTCTATTGCGTAATACAAGCTCAGTCCACTCAAAAATGAAGATCTGCGGATTATGATAATGACAGAAAATTCTGACAGTAATTTTGGTGAATTTGTTATGAAAACATTACACTAAATCACACACTGACACCATAAAATCCTCACAGAGAAGCTAGAAAAGTTTAAAGCACAGCTACTACAAATATTGAAGATAAAACTATAGTCAACTTTATGAGAAGCGGAAGAACTAGCAGATCATCTTGACTAGTGGCCAGTGATTAGTCTGTTGCTTTCATCAGAAGATCCAGTCAAACATTTTGTTTAAACTCAAAACATTAATACATTTTTGGTATAACTGAATGATACAGTTGATATATGCACAAATGCACACGTGATGTGTGACTGGACATCATTCTCTCTCTCTTTAAAAAAAGAAAAAAAAGAAAAAAGCTTGACGAGCTTAAACCAATGTGTGACATGTCAAAATCACTACCATTGTGAGTACTGGAACTATCTACAATGGAAGCCTTCTACATCACAGTTTGCAGAGTACAGCTTCGTTTTCTGCTTGGTGTCATATTTTTCACCATGGACACACCAAAATATAAAATAATTGCTGCAAGATTTCTCTTCCAACCAAAGATAGAAAAGGTTATTCTTGTGAAAAAGAAGTGCACTTAATTGCTTTAAATGTGTTCTTGTAGTGTTCTTCAAATCTTAAGTATATATATAAAAAACTGTACTTGCAGATAATCCAATCTTAATTAAAAGGGCAGTTAAGTGTACTTAAAGAGAGACAGTTTGATGACTAATGTCAAATTAAAAGATTTAAAATAGATTTTAAATCATTGTTTTAATAATCTTATGTAATGCTTTAAAGAAGTACTCTTATTTTGATTTGTTGACTAAGTGAACATGCTAAAGCACACGTAAAGTACTTGATTGTAATTTTAACTGTAGTGTTAATCAGTATATTTTTCTATTTAAAATATACAAAATCGGGTCCCACTTTATATTAGTTGGCCTTAACTACTATGTACTTACATTTAAATTAATCATTTGATACAATGCACTTATTGTGTACATACATGTTCTTACATTGTACTTATATTGTTAATAATACCTTTATGTAATTATATCTGTAATTAATTTCTGTAATTACATTTATAATTACACTGTTGACCCATCTCTTACACCTTAACCCACCCTTAAACCTACCCATACCACTTAACCTGTCCCTAACCTGCCCGTATCCCACCTCAATTTACAATACGATATGACCACAATAAGTACATTGTACTTATTGTTTGATGTAAGTACATAGTAGTTAAGGCCACCTAATATAAAGTGTGATTCAAAATTGCAACCTTATTACAAATGTGTAATTCCAAACATATTTAAATATATGACTTACATGTTTCAACAGAAATGACATTAAAGTATATGTTAGTTTAGCATAAATGCTTGTCAGTACATTCAGCAGTAACTTTAAGCATATTTCAAAGTCAATAGACCTAACTATGGAATTATATATAAAGATGTACTTAAATCCTGCTTAAGTGGGTCAAAACGTGCTCCTGCAGTTATTATAAATTTAAACTAATGATGCATTTTTTTTAACAGCAATTAAGTGTCCCAAAACATCTTCCGCTTTCACTTAAAAATATAACTACGTTATTTCTGTAATAAGTCCTCTTTTTAAAAGTATGTTGACGTGTACTTCATTTTCACAGCATTCATTTTATTAATGTGTACGAAAAAGAATAAGAGAAAACAACGGTTCCCACAGCGATTTTGTGGACAGGAAGTGAGAAAGGAGCTTTGGGATTTGAATCATTCCCCTGTGTCAGTGCAGGATCACTCTGCTGCCTGGTGCTGCTGCAGTGTTTCCATCGCTGGCTGAAGGCCCGCTGTAGGGGGGGACCCGGCTTGGCAGGCGGACAGAAGGGAAAGTGTGTATCCTTCAGCCCTGACTCACCATATTTCAGACGCAGCTCATACGTCACACGTGCTAATCAGGAACTGCTGTGCAATTATGCAATACGTAAAAAAATGTGTGTTTAAGGCAGCACATATGGGGAGGGGTGTGTTTAGGTACCATTATCGCTCAGGGTGGATGCAGTGCAGATGCAGTGAGTTTTATCAGATCCAGACGACCTAATAAGTGTGAAGTAAGTTTTTCACTATACAACACCAGCGTACATCTCTGTATTGACTACACTGTTTGCTCAGTTTAAAGAAAGAAAGGGAAGCTACAGTGGTTTTATAATGTAGGCGGGTTGCAGAATTCATTGGAATACAATTGTAAACACCTAAACCACAAAAGACTACGATTTAAGGAAATAAAATTAGCATACGGTGCAAACCTCAAACCAGGAAGTGGCTTGTCTCACTTAAAATCTGAACTGCGTAATGTGCATCGTAAATGGTAAAAGCCAGGTTCTCTTTTTAACACTATGTAATGTTTTGGAAAAACAACAACAACAACAACAAAACAATAAACAAACAAACAAATGAAGAAGCAATTCAGTGATTGAGTATTTTTAATAATCATAATAATAATAATGATTAGAATTATTATTATTATTATTATTTTGTTATATTATATTATTATGTTGACCTAGTTTCCTTAGTTACCCTCATTAGTTAATTAGCTCCGCACCTGTTTCGGTTTCCCCTTGATTACGTTTAGTAATCTATATAGTAAGTATATATAAATCTATATAGGTATATATAAATCTATATAGGTATTATACAGTATTTAGTACGTTTAGCCTGTGTTCATCTTTGTTTCTTGGTCTGCTATTATTTGTTCTATGTGTTTTGCTACCCCTTGCTCCTGGATATTCTCTGTTGCTTGATTTGGATTTTTATTAAAAGACTCTGTTTCTGTGAATACTCCTTTGTCATGCACTTTATTAGCTAACACCGAATAGCACACCGAAAAAGTGAATAACTTTTTAAGCTGCGTTTCTCTTTCTGTTTATTTTTATTTTTTTGTCTCCTCTCCCGGAATGGCCTTGTCAGCCGTCCAACTCCTGTGCCTGGAGCAGATGGACCGTTCGCTGGAGGACCATACCAGGGACTTTCTCTATCTGGTGTGCCTTACCCACTTCCCGGACTGCTTGCTCTGTGTTTTCTACATCTCCAGCTTGAGGGAGCTTGGGTGACCATGGCGGAGTAGGGAGCTTGGGTGACCATGGCGGAGTAGGGAGCTTGGGTGACCATGGCGGAGTAGGGAGCTTGGGTGACCATGGCGGAGTAGGGAGCTTGGGTGACCATGGCGGAGTAGGGAGCTTGGGTGACCATGGCGGAGTAGGGAGCTTGGGTGACCATGGCGGAGTAGGGAGCTTGGGTGACCATGGCGGAGTAGGGAGCTTGGGTGACCATGGCGGAGTAGGGAGCTTGGGTGACCATGGCGGAGTAGGGAGCTTGGGTGACCATGGCGGAGTAGGGAGCTTGGGTGACCATGGCGGAGTAGGGAGCTTGGGTGACCATGGCGGAGTAGGGAGCTTGGGTGACCATGGCGGAGTAGGGAGCTTGGGTGACCATGGCGGAGTAGGGAGCTTGGGTGACCATGGCGGAGTAGGGAGCTTGGGTGACCATGGCGGAGTAGGGAGCTTGGGTGACCATGGCGGAGTAGGGAGCTTGGGTGACCATGGCGGAGTAGGGAGCTTGGGTGACCATGGCGGAGTAGGGAGCTTGGGTGACCATGGCGGAGTAGGGAGCTTGGGTGACCATGGCGGAGTAGGGAGCTTGGGTGACCATGGCGGAGTAGGGAGCTTGGGTGACCATGGCGGAGTAGGGAGCTTGGGTGACCATGGCGGAGTAGGGAGCTTGGGTGACCATGGCGGAGTAGGGAGCTTGGGTGACCATGGCGGAGTAGGGAGCTTGGGTGACCATGGCGGAGTAGGGAGCTTGGGTGACCATGGCGGAGTAGGGAGCTTGGGTGACCATGGCGGAGTAGGGAGCTTGGGTGACCATGGCGGAGTAGGGAGCTTGGGTGACCATGGCGGAGTAGGGAGCTTGGGTGACCATGGCGGAGTAGGGAGCTTGGGTGACCATGGCGGAGTAGGGAGCTTGGGTGACCATGGCGGAGTAGGGAGCTTGGGTGACCATGGCGGAGTAGGGAGCTTGGGTGACCATGGCGGAGTAGGGAGCTTGGGTGACCATGGCGGAGTAGGGAGCTTGGGTGACCATGGCGGAGTAGGGAGCTTGGGTGACCATGGCGGAGTAGGGAGCTTGGGTGACCATGGCGGAGTAGGGAGCTTGGGTGACCATGGCGGAGTAGGGAGCTTGGGTGACCATGGCGGAGTAGGGAGCTTGGGTGACCATGGCGGAGTAGGGAGCTTGGGTGACCATGGCGGAGTAGGGAGCTTGGGTGACCATGGCGGAGTAGGGAGCTTGGGTGACCATGGCGGAGTAGGGAGCTTGGGTGACCATGGCGGAGTAGGGAGCTTGGGTGACCATGGCGGAGTAGGGAGCTTGGGTGACCATGGCGGATCTGGGAGCTTGGGTGACCATGGCGGAGTAGGGAGCTTGGGTGACCATGGCGGAGTAGGGAGCTTGGGTGACCATGGCGGAGTAGGGAGCTTGGGTGACCATGGCGGAGTAGGGAGCTTGGGTGACCATGGCGGAGTAGGGAGCTTGGGTGACCATGGCGGAGTAGGGAGCTTGGGTGACCATGGCGGAGTAGGGAGCTTGGGTGACCATGGCGGAGTAGGGAGCTTGGGTGACCATGGCGGAGTAGGGAGCTTGGGTGACCATGGCGGAGTAGGGAGCTTGGGTGACCATGGCGGAGTAGGGAGCTTGGGTGACCATGGCGGAGTAGGGAGCTTGGGTGACCATGGCGGAGTAGGGAGCTTGGGTGACCATGGCGGAGTAGGGAGCTTGGGTGACCATGGCGGAGTAGGGAGCTTGGGTGACCATGGCGGAGTAGGGAGCTTGGGTGACCATGGCGGAGTAGGGAGCTTGGGTGACCATGGCGGAGTAGGGAGCTTGGGTGACCATGGCGGAGTAGGGAGCTTGGGTGACCATGGCGGAGTAGGGAGCTTGGGTGACCATGGCGGAGTAGGGAGCTTGGGTGACCATGGCGGAGTAGGGAGCTTGGGTGACCATGGCGGAGTAGGGAGCTTGGGTGACCATGGCGGAGTAGGGAGCTTGGGTGACCATGGCGGAGTAGGGAGCTTGGGTGACCATGGCGGAGTAGGGAGCTTGGGTGACCATGGCGGAGTAGGGAGCTTGGGTGACCATGGCGGAGTAGGGAGCTTGGGTGACCATGGCGGAGTAGGGTGCTGGACAATAATGGACTGTTTTTCTCCGCCAACACCTCAGAGGAGGATATCTCCAGCCCCACTCCCGAACCAGAGACCAGCCAGCCGTCACCACGCTATACGGAGATACTGCCTGAGCCCACTGCAGACGGAGAGCCTGAGCCCACTGCGACTGCGTGAGCCGGCAACATCGTCCGTCTTCGAGGGAGTTTTGGTGGTGTACGAGGGCTTGGAAGGAAGCCCCGCCCACACTCCTACGACTGAGGGTGAGCTGCATCTGGTTTCTGGGAGTTATAAAGAGGAACTAATGGACATCTTCCAGATGGACCTGATAGACTGGTTTGGAGAAGTACTAACCTGTGCTCCTGAATCTCCTGCGTCTCCGCTGGTTCCGTCCAGCCCTGAATCTCCTGCGTCTCCGCTGGTTCCGTCCAGCCCTGAATCTCCTGTGTCTCCGCTGGTTCCGTCCAGCTCAAGTCCTCCTGTGTTCCCTCCCAGCCTCCCTCTCTCGCCTCCTCTCAAACCAGCTAGTTCCTCGCCTCCATCTCCGCTGATGCCTGTCAGTCCCTCGGCTCATCCTCAGTCAGCACCTGCCATGCACTCTGTTCCGCCGCCTCAGGACTTCCAGTCTCCAGCTCCGCCCAGACATGCAGATCCCCTGTCTCCACTTCTAGCCTCCGAGCCTTGGACTACACTTCGGTCCTCCAACCCATCGGCTCTGCCTCGGCTCCTAGCTCCCTCGTCTCCACCGTTGCCCGTCATCCCACTGGCTCCACCGGGCTCCCTCGTCCCTCCGGCTCCGCCTTGGTCAGTCGTCGACCATCCGCTGCCTCGGGACTCCACTCCTCTGGCTTTGCCTCGTCACTCCATCCCTCCGGCTCTGTCAGGTTCCTCCTTCCCTCCAGCTCCACCTTCATCATCAGTCGCACCGGCTCCACCACGGTCTTCCGGATCCCCGCCTCCGCCTTAGTCGCCTGAGCCTTCAGCTCTGCCTTGGCCCTCCGGATCCTCAGTTTCGCCCCGGCTCTCCGTCTGCTCCGTTCCACCTGGGACTCCACCTCCACCTCCATCAGTCGCCCCCCTGGTGTCGTCGGTCCCTTCTCCACCATGGCTCCTCCCGCCGTCAACTCCGCTGTGGGCCGCCATCCTGGCTGGCCTCTGGATTGCCACCTGGCTCCTCCTGCTCCGGGCTCCTCCCTGGCTCCTTCCTCCATCAACTCCACCCTGGCCCTATGAACTGTGCCCCTTTCCCGTTGCCTACCCCCCTCCTGCTCCACGCCCACCTCCAGAAACCCCCCCGCCCTCCTCTTTTGGACTGCTTTTGTCGGCGCGTCCGGGAGGGGGTGAAATGTTACATATTGACCTAGTTTCCTTAGTTACCTGTCATGGGTATGTAGTTTTAGCGAACAGAAACAAAAAAGACTCGGAGAACGAAATAAACATAAACACACTTTCCATTTAATGACGTTAAGACGAGACAAAGATCAGGGGAAAACTGAGCACTTATAAACGGAAGGGAACAAAAGAGCAAACAACATAATACAAATCAGGTGGGGACAATGAATGATAATTAATAAACGAGAACAGGAACTAAACCATATAAGGACAGACAGGACTTCAGACGGGTTGACACGTGACAGTACCTCCCTCCCGGAAGCGCGTCCGCCGTAACACTACTACCGGGAGGTGGTGGGCGCCTGGAAGCCGGTGCAGGACAGGGATACTAGGGAGGCATCCAGGGTGGATCAGGAGACTCTTATAGGCCATGGCGGGTCAGGGGACTCCGCGGCCATGGCGGAGCAGGGCGCTTGAGAGGCCATGGTGGAGCCGGGACTCGGGTGGCCTTGGCGGAGTAGGGAGCTTGGGTGACCATGGCGGATCTGGGAGCTTGGGTGACCATGGCGGAGTAGGGAGCTTGGGTGACCATGGCGGATCTGGGAGCTTGGGTGACCATGGCAGATCCGGGAGCTTAGGTGACCATGGCGGATCTGGGAGCTTGGGTGACCATGGCGGATCTGGGAGCTTGGGTGACCATGGCGGATCTGGGAGCTTGGGTGACCATGGCGGAGTAGGGAGCTTGGGTGACCATGGCAGATCCGGGAGCTTAGGTGACCATGGCGGATCTGGGAGCTTGGGTGACCATGGCGGAGTAGGGAGCTTGGGTGACCATGGCGGATCTGGGAGCTTGGGTGACCATGGCAGATCCGGGAGCTTAGGTGACCATGGCGGATCTGGGAGCTTGGGTGACCATGGCAGATCCGGGAGCTTAGGTGACCATGGCGGATCTGGGAGCTTGGGTGACCATGGCGGAGTAGGGAGCTTGGGTGACCATGGCGGATCTGGGAGCTTGGGTGACCATGGCAGATCCGGGAGCTTAGGTGACCATGGCGGATCTGGGAGCTTGGGTGACCATGGCAGATCCGGGAGCTTAGGTGACCATGGCGGAGTAGGGAGCTTGGGTGACCATGGCGGAGTAGGGAGCTTGGGTGACCATGGCGGAGTAGGGAGCTTGGGTGACCATGGCAGATCCGGGAGCTTAGGTGACCATGGCGGATCTGGGAGCTTGGGTGACCATGGCGGATCTGGGAGCTTGGGTGACCATGGCGGATCTGGGAGCTTGGGTGACCATGGCAGATCCGGGAGCTTAGGTGACCATGGCGGAGTAGGGAGCTTGGGTGACCATGGCGGATCTGGGAGCTTGGGTGACCATGGCGGAGTAGGGAGCTTGGGTGACCATGGCGGATCTGGGAGCTTGGGTGACCATGGCGGATCTGGGAGCTTGGGTGACCATGGCAGATCCGGGAGCTTAGGTGACCATGGCGGATCTGGGAGCTTGGGTGACCATGGCAGATCCGGGAGCTTAGGTGACCATGGCGGATCTGGGAGCTTGGGTGACCATGGCGGATCTGGGAGCTTGGGTGACCATGGCAGATCCGGGAGCTTAGGTGACCATGGCGGATCTGGGAGCTTGGGTGACCATGGCAGATCCGGGAGCTTAGGTGACCATGGCGGATCTGGGAGCTTGGGTGACCATGGCAGATCCGGGAGCTTAGGTGACCATGGCGGATCTGGGAGCTTGGGTGACCATGGCGGATCTGGGAGCTTGGGTGACCATGGCAGATCCGGGAGCTTAGGTGACCATGGCGGAGTAGGGAGCTTGGGTGACCATGGCGGATCTGGGAGCTTGGGTGACCATGGCGGATCTGGGAGCTTGGGTGACCATGGCAGATCCGGGAGCTTAGGTGACCATGGCGGAGTAGGGAGCTTGGGTGACCATGGCAGATCCGGGAGCTTAGGTGACCATGGCGGATCTGGGAGCTTGGGTGACCATGGCAGATCCGGGAGCTTAGGTGACCATGGCGGAGTAGGGAGCTTGGGTGACCATGGCAGATCCGGGAGCTTAGGTGACCATGGCGGATCTGGGAGCTTGGGTGACCATGGCAGATCCGGGAGCTTAGGTGACCATGGCGGATCTGGGAGCTTGGGTGACCATGGCAGATCCGGGAGCTTAGGTGACCATGGCGGATCTGGGAGCTTGGGTGACCATGGCAGATCCGGGAGCTTAGGTGACCATGGCGGATCTGGGAGCTTGGGTGACCATGGCAGATCCGGGAGCTTAGGTGACCATGGCGGATCTGGGAGCTTGGGTGACCATGGCGGATCTGGGAGCTTGGGTGACCATGGCGGATCTGGGAGCTTGGGTGACCATGGCAGATCCGGGAGCTTAGGTGACCATGGCGGATCTGGGAGCTTGGGTGACCATGGCGGATCTGGGAGCTTGGGTGACCATGGCAGATCCGGGAGCTTAGGTGACCATGGCGGATCTGGGAGCTTGGGTGACCATGGCAGATCCGGGAGCTTAGGTGACCATGGCGGATCTGGGAGCTTGGGTGACCATGGCAGATCCGGGAGCTTAGGTGACCATGGCGGATCTGGGAGCTTGGGTGACCATGGCGGATCTGGGAGCCTGAGCCCACTGCAGACGGAGAGCCTGAGCCCACTGCAGACGGAGAGCCTGAGCCCACTGCAGACGGAGAGCCTGAGCCCACTGCAGACGGAGAGCCTGAGCCCACTGCAGACGGAGAGCCTGAGCCCACTGCAGACGGAGAGCCTGAGCCCACTGCAGACGGAGAGCCTGAGCCCACTGCAGACGGAGAGCCTGAGCCCACTGCAGACGGAGAGCCTGAGCCCACTGCAGACGGAGAGCCTGAGCCCACTGCAGACGGAGAGCCTGAGCCCACTGCAGACGGAGAGCCTGAGCCCACTGCAGACGGAGAGCCTGAGCCCACTGCAGACGGAGAGCCTGAGCCCACTGCAGACGGAGAGCCTGAGCCCACTGCAGACGGAGAGCCTGAGCCCACTGCAGACGGAGAGCCTGAGCCCACTGCAGACGGAGAGCCTGAGCCCACTGCAGACGGAGAGCCTGAGCCCACTGCAGACGGAGAGCCTGAGCCCACTGCAGACGGAGAGCCTGAGCCCACTGCAGACGGAGAGCCTGAGCCCACTGCAGACGGAGAGCCTGAGCCCACTGCAGACGGAGAGCCTGAGCCCACTGCAGACGGAGAGCCTGAGCCCACTGCAGACGGAGAGCCTGAGCCCACTGCAGACGGAGAGCCTGAGCCCACTGCAGACGGAGAGCCTGAGCCCACTGCAGACGGAGAGCCTGAGCCCACTGCAGACGGAGAGCCTGAGCCCACTGCAGACGGAGAGCCTGAGCCCACTGCAGACGGAGAGCCTGAGCCCACTGCAGACGGAGAGCCTGAGCCCACTGCAGACGGAGAGCCTGAGCCCACTGCAGACGGAGAGCCTGAGCCCACTGCAGACGGAGAGCCTGAGCCCACTGCAGACGGAGAGCCTGAGCCCACTGCAGACGGAGAGCCTGAGCCCACTGCAGACGGAGAGCCTGAGCCCACTGCAGACGGAGAGCCTGAGCCCACTGCAGACGGAGAGCCTGAGCCCACTGCGACTGCGTGAGCCGGCAACATCGTCCGTCTTCGAGGGAGTTTTGGTGGTGTACGAGGCTTGGAAGGAAGCCCGCCCACACTCCTACGACTGAGGGTGAGCTGCATCTGGTTTCTGGGAGTTATAAAGAGGAACTAATGGACATCTTCCAGATGGACCTGATAGACTGGTTTGGAGAAGTACTAACCTGTGCTCCTGAATCTCCTGCGCTCCGCTGGTTCCGTCCAGCTCAAGTCCTCCTGTGTTCCCTCCCAGCCTCCCTCTCGCCTCCTCTCAAACCAGCTAGTTCCTCGCCTCCATCTCCGCTGATGCCTGTCAGTCCCTCGGCTCATCCTCAGTCAGCACCTGCCATGCACTCTGTTCCGCCGCCTCAGGACTTCCAGTCTCCAGCTCCGCCCAGACATGCAGATCCCTGTCTCCACTTCCAGCCTCCGAGCCTTGACTACACTTCGGTCCTCCAACCCATCGGCTCTGCCTCGGCTCCTAGCTCCCTCGTCTCCACCGTTGCCCGTCATCCCACTGGCTCCACCGGGCTCCCTCGTCCCTCCGGCTCCGCCTTGGTCAGTCGTCGACCATCCGCTGCCTCGGGACTCCACTCCTCTGGCTTTGCCTCGTCACTCCATCCCTCCGGCTCTGTCAGGTTCCTCCTTCCCTCCAGCTCCACCTTCATCATCAGTCGCACTGCCCACCACGGTCTTCCGGATCCCCGCCTCCGCCTTAGTCGCCTGAGCCTTCAGCTCTGCCTTGGCCCTCCGGATCCTCAGTTTCGCCCCGGCTCTCCGTCTGCTCCGTTCCACCTGGGACTCCACCTCCACCTCCATCAGTCGCCCCCCTGGTGTCGTCGGTCCCTTCTCCACCATGGCTCCTCCCGCCGTCAACTCCGCTGTGGGCCGCCATCCTGGCTGGCCTCTGGATTGCCACCTGGCTCCTCCTGCTCCGGGCTCCTCCTGGCTCCTTCCTCCATCAACTCCACCCTGGCCCTATGAACTGTGCCCCTTTCCCGTTGCCTACCCCCCTCCTGTTCCACGCCCACCTCCAGAACCCCCACCCTCCCTCCTCTGTTGGACTGCTTTTGTCGGCGCGTCCGGGAGGGGGCGAAATGTTACATATTGACCTAGTTTCCTTAGTTACCTGTCATGGGTATGTAGTTTTAGCGAACAGAAACAAAAAAGACTCGGAGAACGAAATAAACATAAACACACTTTCCATTTAATGACGTTAAGACGAGACAAAGATCAGGGGAAAACTGAGCACTTATAAACGGAAGGGAACAAAAGAGCAAACAACATAATACAAATCAGGTGGGGACAATGAATGATAATTAATAAACGAGAACAGGAACTAAACCATATAAGGACAGACAGGACTTCAGACGGGTTGACACGTGACAGTACCTCCCCCTCCCGGAAGGCGCGTCCCGCGCCGTAACACTACTACCGGGGAGGGGTGGTGGGCGCCCTGGAAGCCGGTGCAGGACAGGGATACTAGGGAGGCATCCAGGGTGGATCAGGAGACTCTTATAGGCCATGGCGGGTCAGGGGACTCCGGCGGCCATGGCGGAGCAGGGCGCTTGAGAGGCCATGGTGGAGCCGGGGACTCGGGTGGCCTTGGCGGAGTAGGGAGCTTGGGTGACCATGGCAGATCCGGGAGCTTAGGTGACCATGGCGGATCTGGGAGCTTGGGTGACCATGGCGGAGTAGGGAGCTTGAGCGGCCAAGACGGAGCAGGATTCTCTGGGGTATAGCCCCCCCAAAAAATTTTAAGGGTGAAATTAGGGCCCTGCCGCCACTGGAAGGGGTCTGGTGGGCGTTCTGGAGGGACAGGCTCTAGGTGGCCCTTAGGCAGCGCAGATTCTCGGGGGCGCTCTGGCAGCGCAGAGCCGGATGAAACCAGCAGAGATTCTTGGGGGCGCTCTGGCGGCGTGGACTCTTGGGGGCGCTCTGGAAGCGCGGAGATAGAGAGGTGCCTTCATGGCGCAGGCACTGGGAGGCGCTCTGGAAGCGAGGAGCTAGGGAGGCGCCTTCGTGGCGCAGACACTGGGGGGTGCTCTGGAAGCGCGGATTCTTGGATGCGCTCTGGAAGCGCGGAGATGGAGAGGCGCCTTCATGGCGCAGGCACTGGGGGGTGCTCTGAAAGCGCGGATTCTTGGATGAGCTCTGGAAGCACGGAGATAGAGAGGCGCCTTCGTGGCGTAGGCACTGGGGGGCGCTCTGAAAGCGCACATTCTTGGATGCGCTCTGGAAGCGCGGAGCTGGACGGAACCAGCGGAGACACAGGTGGGCTGGACGGGACCAGCGGAGACACAGGAGGGCTGGACGGGACCAGCGGAGACACAGGAGGGCTGGACGGGACCAGCGGAGACACAGGAGGGCTGGCCATACTCTCGGTCGGCGGGCTTGCCATACTTCTTGGCGGCGGGCTTGCCATACTTTTTGGCGGCGGGCTTGCGGTGGCCGCGAACGGCGGCGGGTTAGAGAGTGCAGGGGATGACGACTGACGAGGGGGAGCCGCGGCTGACGGGTTGGTTCCGGCTCGGGCCTGGACGCTTCCCAGACACCGAAGAACAGCCTCTCTCCAACACAATCCCGTGGTGTCTGGGAGGTCTACGGGATGGTGGAGATTGGCTCCGAGCCAGAACAGTTTAATAATGGTGGCGTCATCCCACGTCGTTGCCACGGCGAGCTTGCAGAATTCCCTGGCGAAATCGTAGAAGGGAAGTTTCCGGAGGGCTAGGGCGGCGAAACATTCCGCAAACTCCATACTTTGGTCTGTCTCGTCTTCTGTCACGAGTATGTGGTTTTAGTGTACAGAAACAAAAAAGACTCGGAGAACGAAATAAACATAAACACACTTTCCATTTAATGATGTTAAGACGAGACAAAGATCAGGGGAAAACTGAGGACTTATAAACGGAAGGGAACAAAAGAGCAAACAACATAATACAAATCAGGTGGGGACAATGAATGATAATTAACAAACGAGAACAGGAACTAAACCATATAAGGACAGACAGGACTTCAGATGGGTTGACACGTGACATTACCCTCATTAGTTAATTAGCTCCACACCTGTTTCGGTTTCCCCTGGATTACGTTTAGTATTTAAAACCTGTGTTCATCTTTGTTTCTTGGTCTGCTATTATTTGTTCTATGTGTTTTGCTACCCCTTGCTCCTGGATATTCTCTGTTGCTTGATTTGGATTTTTATTAAAAGACTCTGTTTCTGTGAATACTCCTTCGTCGTGTGCTTTATTAGCTAACACTGTAACATATTTACAATAATAAATAATAAATTAATAATAATCATGTAATAATGATTTGTTATTAAATTAAATATTATTTAATTTAAATAATAATAATAACAATGTCAATCATAATAATCATAATAATAATGTTCTTGTCGGGGGAAAAACAATGCAAGTAACTAAAGTTGAGAAGCTGAGTTCTTGTACAGTTTGAAATATAACTGAGTTCTTTTTCATTGACTTGAGTTTTGAGTTGAGAGGTTCAGAGGTTCTAAAAATTTTTAAGTGTGAAATGGAAAAATAAAATGGAAAAATATTTCTGTAGAGTGCAACTGTATGCAACAACTTTTTCAGTGGCAAGAGATTTAAAAAAGTTTGTTAAAAGTTATAAGCCATGATCCAAACCAACCAGCTTTGAGGTGAATCACAACATTACAAATTTTTGATTCAAGCCAAAATGCATTTGAAAATCAAAAGACAAAATGCCAGCCTCTGTACTTAACAGCTTTAACAGTAACTTCAATCTAATGAAGCGTTGCAGATAACTATTAAAAATGATCATTTGCTTGCTCTTGATTCATAATATACTGTATATAGAAACAATAAATATTTTTATATGCACATTTTGCAATAAAAATCAAATGTAAGTAGTTTAAGAGCTTAGAGATGTTATTCAGATGTTATTCTCTGTGCTTCATGGATGGAACAGAAGAATTCTTTTAGTGTGATTTGTTTCAATTCTCTGATTGGTGGAGATGTTATATAGGTAATGCAGATTTACCAGGAATTCTGCTGTTAAATAAAATTAGCCTGTTAAAAACAAACAAAAACAAAAAAAAAAAACATGCGACTGATGTCTTCAACAAAACAAATACAATTGATTAACAACCTCATACCTCACAATAGGTGTGTCTTCAAATGTTTATATGTGTTTTGCTACCATTTTCCTCTATGTGTTTTGCTACCCCTTGCTCCTGGATATTCTCTGTTGCTTGATTTGGATTTTTATTAAAAGACTCTGTTTCTGTGAATACTCCTTCGTCGTGTGCTTTATTAGCTAACACTGTAACATATTTACAATAATAATAATAAATTAATAATAATCATGTAATAATGATTTGTTATTAAATTAAATATTATTTAATTTAAATAATAATAATAACAATGTCAATCATAATAATCATAATAATAATGTTCTTGTCGGGGGAAAAACAATGCAAGTAACTAAAGTTGAGAAGCTGAGTTCTTGTACAGTTTGAAATATAACTGAGTTCTTTTTCATTGACTTGAGTTTTGAGTTGAGAGGTTCAGAGGTTCTAAAAATTTTTAAGTGTGAAATGGAAAAATAAAATGGAAAAATATTTCTGTAGAGTGCAACTGTATGCAACAACTTTTTCAGTGGCAAGAGATTTAAAAAAGTTTGTTAAAAAGTTATAAGCCATGATCCAAACCAACCAGCTTTGAGGTGAATCACAACATTACAAATTTTTGATTCGAAGCCAAAAATGCATTTGAAAATCAAAAAGACAAAATGCCAGCCTCTGTACTTAACAGCTTTAACAGTAACTTCAATCTAATGAAGCGTTGCAGATAACTATTAAAAATGATCATTTGCTTGCTCTTGATTCATAATATACTGTATATAGAAACAATAAATATTTTTATATGCACATTTTGCAATAAAAATCAAATGTAAGTAGTTTAAGAGCTTAGAGATGTTATTCAGATGTTATTCTCTGTGCTTCATGGATGGAACAGAAGAATTCTTTTAGTGTGATTTGTTTCAATTCTCTGATTGGTGGAGATGTTATATAGGTAATGCAGATTTACCAGGAATTCTGCTGTTAAATAAAATTAGCCTGTTAAAAACAAACAAAAACAAAAAAAAAACATGCGACTGATGTCTTCAACAAAACAAATACAATTGATTAACAACCTCATACCTCACAATAGGTGTGTCTTCAAATGTTTATATGTTATCATTCAAAATCAGTTCCTCCATGGAGAAAATAAATGGGATTTTTACTTCTGGAACCTGACTGTTGCACACTATTGCTAGTAAAACATGACTCTGTTTTGAGCATCACATCCTAGATTTTCAGTGTGACTTTTGATATATAAGCAACAGCAACATGCAATGTTAAACATTTGACATACAGTATTACAGTCAAAATACAGTTACGATATGATTTTGTTGGCCAAATCGTGCCGCCCCAGAGATGCAGAAACGTGCTTGGTGACACTGATTTGACTGATCCAGCCAGTAATCTAATAAAACATGATCCCAGTGACAATCCCAGAGGAGCTGTGTGTAAAGACATCAAGCTCAACATCCAGACCCACCCAGATCCTCACTGGCCAACATAACTCAGTCAAACCAAACTACAGCTATTTCACTCACTCATTATACGCCTACTGGCATCACTGTACCATGGCAGCCATTACCTAATTTATTGTACTTTTTCTAGTTGCCAGGGAATAAATTCAATGGAAAAAGCTTTGTATACAGAGTGATTGTTAGTACATGCTGTCACTGGATTTCAGTGAATCACACAGTCGCTTAAATGAGCTACGTTTGGTCTAGTAATCTGAACTTGTGTTTAAAGTAGCTTGACTCACTTAACCAATATTTATGGTTTGCACAAAAGTATAAATATAGTCAAAATCAAAGCTTTATTATCATGTGCACAGTGTACCAAACATTTTTTTTAAATGTTAACCAAGACTGCATTTATTTGATCCAAATAATAGCAATATTGTAAAATAGTTTAAAATAGCTATTTTCTATCATAATATATTGTAAAATGTAGTTGATTGCTGTTAAGTTTTCCTTGCTTAAACAACAATCACCAGTAGACATATAAGCAGTGAATGCTCTGCATAAAAGTTTTGAAAGATTTGTTCTAATATGGTTTCTTTCTTCAGTGGAACACAAAAAGAGTGAACTGAAGAATGTTTTTTGTTTGTTTGTTTGTTTTTTTTTCTCTTTTCCATATGAAAGTTGACAGAGACCAGAGACTGTTTGTTGTAGTATTTTGTTCTGGACAGTAGAATTGTTTTAAAAAATAGTCAATTGTTTCATTAAATTAGTTTTAAACAGTTTAGACAAACTCAAAAAGTATTGAGAAGAAAAGAGGAATTTCTGTACATTTTTACCCTCAGAAACAAAATATACTCTCAAGCCAGAGCTCAAGCAGACAGCTGTTTAACGTAAACTTTCTAAATCCAGTCAGTCCTGACTTCATTATTTGTTAAACACGCATTCTTTAGCACAGCTTTCTTCTTTGCAGGGAAATGCCAGTGCGGCTGCCCTCATTGTTCATGAATGGACAGTTGGGCTGGTTTTGAGTTAGACCAGGCCTTGTCCACACACACAGCATGTTCTGGTCCTGTTAGCTCAGCTGAGCTGAAACACTGAACACATGTTACGATTCAGACTGTTAGTTTGTCTGAGGGTGATTGATACGGCCGGGATGGCCCACCCCAAACATCGCTGGGATTAGCCTCAGAAACAAGCCAAGACACACAGAACCGTAATATTGTCGCACACACGCATACAGATATGGCAGAGGGCAGCAGATGGTTTTCTTTGACATTAACCACATCCTCCTCACACCAAATACATGCACTTACATGCAGGAGCAGGTCCTGATAAAGGCCTGGCCGGTGTGACGGTTGAAATGTGTGCTCGCTTTAGATTTTGCTGAATCGTTTACATATGAGTGTGACAAAGAAATTCGCAGTAAGCTGAAAATATAGAATGATAAAGCCAAGACGACAAAGAATGACAAATAAGCCAAGATGAGGAAGATGCTGTAGGGATGTAAAGAGAAGTTTAGTTGTTGTTGTCGAGAAGTGTCACAACATGGCACATTAATACTGAAAACAACTGATGTGTGGTTACAGCTGTGAGTATATTGATTTACATCCAATCAGAATTAAGTTTTAAGCTTTAAGTGTTTCATAATGTGAAACATTATATTTGTATTCATGACAAATTTGTTGATTGCTCATCCACAAAAGTTCCATTAACAGATAATTGAGATGAAACACCTTTCAGAGTATTTAATATACGGAGACATTAATCACATGAATTGTTACATTTCTGCACCATCATTCAAACAATTCGTGAGCTTTATTTATTTTTTGGATATTAATGAGAGAGAATGAGAATGAGCTTTATTGCCATGTATGTTTACATATATGAGGAATTTATTATAGTGACAGAAGCTCCACAGTGCAACAGAATGACAGCGACAGGACAGGACACAGATAATAAAAATAATAATATACAAATATACAAAACACAATATATAATATAGACAATTATGTATGTACAGGTATGATATGTGCAAATTTGAAATGTAAATAAGTATGTGTGTTAAATAAATAATGTATAATAGTGTTGTGTGTTCCACGTTTATTGTCAAGTGTTCATGAGATGGATTGCCTGAGGGAAGAAACTGTTCCTGTGCTGGTCGTTCTGGTGCGCAGAGCTCTGTAGCGTCGACCAGACGGCAACAGTTCAGAGAGGGAGTGTGCTGGATGTGAGGGTCCAGAGTGATTTTGCCAGTGATTTTGCTCACTCTGGATGAGTACAGTTCTTGGAGAGCGGGGAGGGTTGTACCAATGATTCGCTCAGCAGTCTGGACTACCCTCCGTAGTCTTCTGAGGTCAGATTTGGTAGCTGAGCTGAACCAGACAGTTATTGAAGTGCAGAGGACGGAATCAGTGATGGCAGAATAGAACTGTTTCAGCAGCTCCTGTGGCAGGTTGAATTTCCTCAGCTGGCGAAGGAAGTGCAGCCTCTGCTGGGCCTTTTTCACAATGGAGTGAATTAACAGATAATTAATAGTTTTATTTAGCAAGGATTCAAAAAACTGATCAAAAGTGACAGGAAATATATTTATGTTACAAAAGATTTCTATTTCTTTGTCACTGTCAAGGGGTCATCGGATGCAAAATTCACTTTACAAGTTGTTTGAACATAAATGTGTGTTGGCATTTTGTGTACACATCCATCCTATAATGATACAAATCCACCCAGTAGTTTTTTTTTTTAATCCCTATTTTAAAATCCCATTTCTTAAATCAGGCTGTTCTAAGATTCCTGTCAGAATGACGTAGTTCTGTACAGACCCCTCCCACGATAGTTGATTGACAAGGCCGTCTTACCTATAGACCCGCCCTGAGTGAGCTGAGAGTTGTCCGCCATTGTGTCCACTCCGGTGCAGGGGAAGACAAGAATGTCTCCGATTAAGCGATTGAGGCATTTTGTTGTTGGATGTAATAAGGAATATGGCAGTCGTCATTTACTTCCGACATCTGAGCCGCTGAAGATGCAGAGGATTAACATTACTTTCGCTTTTGAAGGGAATGCACCGATCCCGATCTGCCTAAATGCGTCTATATTCGCGCGAATCATTCGTGATCCAGCTTCATCTTCAGAAGAAGTGAGTATTATGTTTTTATTTTTATGAATCTTTGAAAATCGCCTTTCCTAATAATGTGTTAGTTAGCCAGTTTTGTTAACTAACACATTATTAGGAAGTTTAAAGTCTGCTTGTCACTCCACGGAAGAGATGGGTGGGGTCAGTAGAGTCATTAGCATTTAAAGCAACTTGGACTAAAAAACAGCTTGCTGAAAACAGAGCTGATTTTGACAGGGGAAAAAAGGTGTTTTTTACACTACCATTGAGGAATTTTAACCAAAGTATGTTATAGACTTTTCATTAAGACCCTAAAGAATCATATCAACTTGTGGAAAATGGGCATCCGATAACCCTTTTAACAATTACCTTACTATTAATAAGCAGCAAATTAGGAGTTTTTATAGAGGCAAATGTCATAGTTAATGGTTTGTTAATACTGAGGATTGGACCTTAAAGTAAAGTGTGACCCAAAATTCTAGTTCAGACTGGTTTAAATTAGCCATTTAAGTATAAATGATTAACTTAAAAAAATCATTTTATGGTCATTTTATAAAATATTAGATTTTTTTTCTGTTGGCCAAACTGTTGGTTTGATATTTGTCCATGCTACCTTTGTATATTACATTTTTGCTGTTGTTTTGTGGCAACAGGTCTTGCTTAAAAGCTGTTCAGTTTGTAGGTCCAAAACCCAGAAGAGAATCAGCATTTTCACTAGGTTCCCAATGAAATTTGTAGACTGGCAGTGTTTCATTTATGAGTAAAACAGAGTCTGTGGTTTGTGATACTTGCAGAGTTATTCAAGTATTGTTCAGTGACATAAATTACACAGTCAGACCTCAAACATGAAGCCGCTTCAAGTGACTCAGAATCCATTTCTAAATGTTTAATCTGTTGGTAGTCCTTGGAAAAAAATATAATCAGGATGAAGAGACATTTTCAAGTTTGTAAATTTAAAATGATGGAGAGTTTTGACTCCTACCAAAAATTAAACATGGCATTTATGTGGATCTGTTTCCAGATATCATGCCACCATATGATGGGAAGATTTTTATGATCAATAAATATAAAAGGAAGTGAAAGCTTTATACATTCATGTGGAAATGTCCAGTGGTATGACATGCTAAAATCCATCTAAAACTACTTTAAACTGCATTATTCTAATTGTATTAACATGCAGTTCATGGCCTCATATTAACTGACAGAACACAATGGTGTTTAATAAAAACTGATTAAAAAATTAGGCGTTAACACAACACAAAAACTACCCTAGACAAAAAAACAAATATGACCCAACAGCTTCATCCAAGTGTTTCGGTAAATAAATAAACATACTGTATCTGTAGTAAGTTGGATAGTTATGGCAAGACAGTGGAGTTGGGGTTCCTTTCCGAAGCAGATTATTTACCATACAGGCTAAAACTTATGTACAATTATAGTAATGAGTCATTTTGGGTGTGCAGCAAACAAAATGCATGTTTCATTTCCATTATAAGCTAATAATATTAGTAGTGGACTGTAACAAAGTTGCTACTGTAGTAGTACTTTGTACTTGTCCTTTTACTCAAGTAATTTTGAAAATGAATAGGCCTACTTATAATTTTACTGGAGTAATATTTTATTGGGGTATCTGTACTTTTACTCAAGTACTTGATTTGTGGGCCACAGCCTTATTATATATATTATTATAGTGACTATTTGCGTATAACTGTTCAGTAGTAGTTATTTCATAGTTATTTTTTTAACTAGTAGATCATTAATAGTAGTTCTTCAGGAGGTATGTGTCAGCAGATAGACAAGGGACACAGAGGTAAGTACAAACAATACCAGGTTCATTTGACAATGGCAGTGGAGTGAAGCAAGGTGGAGAGGCCAGGTGAGTGCGCAGGGAATGGAAATGTCCAAGAGAGTCTTATCTGAGGGTAACCAGTTCTTTTTCTATTCCAGGGGGAACAATAGAGCAAGGAGATGGTGGAGCACAGGAGCGGTGGTGGACGAAGATCGGAACACGGGAACAACTAGGAGATACACAAAGGTAGGTGAGTCAGGTAAGTAACACATACAATGTTTGAGACCAGACAGTGAAGGCTTGGGAAGAGTGCGTTGATATAGTGCTCTTGATGAGTGGAGACAGGTGGCGGTGCTCAGTAATCAGGTGATTGTGATCTGGTGAGTGTCACTGGTGGTGACTGTGGTGACTGTGATTCCCTGACAGTATGAAAGAATACATTAGTTATTGATTAGCTAACTGTTATTAACACAATCATAAAATTATATTACATACTGATTAGTTAACACATCTTCGTTAGAAGTTAACAGTAGTGAATTAAGTGTTAATGAATAATTACCTGTTAGTTCTTCAATAATTAGTTGCAATAATTCATTAGTTATGCAGTAAGTAAGAAACAGTATTCTAAAGTGTTACCATATAAGTAGAGTAGAGATATGGACTTTGTAATATTGTTTCAACATGTTGTGCTGGTTGGCTGTCACAAATTGTAAATACAATATTCTCAACTTCAAATAGTTTTAAAAATTGAATTAATGTCACTGCTTGAGTCAGCCGTGACAGCAATTAAAAACATGACCATTATAGAGACATTTTTCTGTCTTTATATTGTTCTATTTTCCAAAAGTTAATTCCGTTTTGATTAAATGTTGTTTAGACATGCTGATCTTGCCATACTGAGTTTTGAGAAGCTGTCAGTGCTCATCTCAGGGCTTATTAAGAGAAGTGGGAGTCTGTGTTTAGAGTGATGTCAGTGAAGTTCACCCTGAAGCCTCTGGGAAGTCATGAACTAACAATGAGTGATTATAATTGGCTATACAAGAACCTCATCTTCTAAATCCCTTGACAGCATCTCTTTTTGGACAAGTTTTGAAGATGTAGGCTATTATAGTTCATGAAGTTTTGTAGATGTGTTTTTACTCAAAAGGTTTGTTGAATCTTCAAACAACATCACCAAAATAACAGTAAAGATGTACAGGTGCATCTCAATAAATTAGAACATTTTTTCTTGTAAGTTATTTCAAAAAGTAAAACTTTCGTTTATTTTAGATTCATTGCATGTAAAGTAAAACATTTCAAAAGTTTTTGTTTTGTTTTAATTTTGATGATTAGAGCTTACAGCTCATGAAAGTCAAAAATCAGTATCTCAAAATATTAGAATATTTACATTTGAGTTTCAATTAATGACCATCCCTACAGTATAAATTCCGGGTATCTCTTGTTCTTTGAAACCACAATAATGGAGAAGACTGCTGACTTGGCAATGATCCAGAAGACAAACACTGACGCCCTCCACAAAGAGGGTAAGTCACAGAGGGTCATTACTGAAAGGTGTGGCTGTTTACAGAGTGCTGTATCAAAGCATATTAAATGCAAAGTTGACTGGAAGGAAGAATTTGGATAGGAAAAGGTGCACAAGCAACAGGGATGACCGCAAGCTTGAGAATACTGTCAAGCAAAGCTGATTCAAACACTTGTGAAAGCTTCACAAGGAGTGGACTGAAGCTGGAGTCAGTGCATCAAGAGTCACCACGCTCAGACGTCTTCAGGAAAAGGGCTACCAAGCCACTTCTGAACCAGAGACAACGCCAGAAGCGTCTTACCTGGGCTGTGGAGAAAAGTAACTGGACTGTTGCTCAGTGGTCCAAAGTCCTCTTTTCAGATGAAAGTAAATTTTGCATTTCATTTGGAAATCAAGGTCCCAGAGTCTGGAGGAAGAGTGGAGAGACAAAGAATCCATGTTGCTTGAAGTCCAGTGTGAAGTTTCCACAGTCAGTGATGATTTGGGCTGCCATGTCATCTGCTGGTGTTGGTCCACTGTGTTTTCTGATGTCCACAGTCAACGCAGCCATCTACCAGGAGATTTTAGAGCACTTCATGCTTCCTTCTGCTGACAAGCTTTATGGAGATGCTGATTTCATTTTCCAGCAGGACTTGGCACCTGCCCACACTGCCAAAGGTACCAAAAGCTGGTTCAATGACCATGGTGATACTGTGCTTGATTGGCCAGCAAACTCGCCTGACCTGAACCCCATAGAGAATCTATGGGTTATTGTCAAGAGGAAGATGAGAGACACCAGACCCAACAATGCAGATGACCTGAAGGCCGCTATCAAAGCAACCTGGGCTTCCATACCACCTCAGCAGTGCCACAAACTGATCACCTCCATGCCAGGCCGAATTGAGGCAGTAATTAAAGCAAAAGGAGCCCCTACCAAGTATTGAGTACATATACAGTAAATGAACATACTTTCCAGAAGGCCAACAATTCACTAAAAATGTTTTTTTTTTTAATGGTCTTATGAAGTATTCTAATTTGTTGAGATTGTGAATTGGTGGGTCTTTGTTAAATGTGAGCCAAAATCATCACAATTAAAAGAACCAAAGACTTAAACTACTTCAGTCTTGTGTGCATTGAATTTATTTAATACGCGAGTTTCACAATTTGAGTTGAATTACTGAAATAAATGAACTTTTCCTTGACATTCTAATTTATTGAGATGCACCTGTATTTGAGAAATGTGCCTTATAGAAAAATTTAGAGTAAGATATATTAAAGGAAAAGTTCACCCAAAGTGAGTTTGTTTCTTCATAGGAACAGATTTATTGGAGAAATGTAGCATTACTCACCACTGGATCCTCTGCAGTGAATGGGTGCCGTCAGAATGAGAGTCCAAACAGCTGATAAAAACATCACAATAATCCACAAGTAATCCACACCACTCCATCAATTAACATCTTGTGAAGCAACAAAAAGCTAAACTGTTGCTAAAATATAAGTAATTCATAATAATCCATAATAATGTTTCCTCCAGTGGAAAAGTCTCACATCAAAATCCACATTTGTTTAGAACTGTTTCGGCTTGTAAATGGTGAAAAAAATTAGGAACTAACACTACACTAGGCACAACGACACCTTGAAAATCCCCAGTATTGATCACTAGCTGTTAGTCTCATTTATGCCAGTTTTCTGCAGCTGATGCGATGCCAGCAGAGAGTTTATGATGCAGTATTTGTGGTGTTTTGGTCAATTGTAAGAAATGGGCCGTGAGGCTGAATTTATGCTGTCTAATGAGGTAAATAAATTTAATGTGGGCCTTTGTGCTTCTGTGAATGCATGAAGACAAAGAGGTGGGCACATGAAGACTTAAGACGTCTATGAGGTGTGAAAGAAAGTAAATAGAGAATGTGAGGCTTTGTAAAGATGAGGGGGTGCTCTTGAGGTTGTGATTAGCAGCTCGGTGGGTTTTCAGGGCAGTCACAGAACCAGACCTCTGCGTGTGTGCATGTGTGTGTGTTTTCACCAGACCACACTGGGCCACCCGCCACTGACAGGGTCAACAGGGCAGGGGTCAGGAGAGGTCATGCCTGCTACAGCTAATTATACGACAGCCTATATCCTCCCCTCTGACCACAGACAGGGGAAAGGGGATTATGGAAAATATGTTGGGAAGTTATGAGAACACCCTATAGAGATATCCTCCATGTCGGAAATGAAGAAGGAAAAAAGAGCTAGTTTGTTATTGGAGTCCATGCTGAGGAAAAAAAAACAAAACAAAATACTCTGAGTTCAACAGAACTTTTGAAACATAAGCAGTAAATGTTGAGGTCATGGTGAAAAAAAGAAAAAAAATACAAAATCTGGTAAGGGGTAAATCTTTATTTCACAGCTAGGAGCTTTTTACACAGAAAAATAATATTTCTTGATTAAGGTAAAAATAGCAAAACATCCTTAAAACAAGTTTAATTTACTCCAAAAGCAAAATTGCACAAGATAGCTTTTTTTTGTTGTTGTTTTTTTTTTGCAAAGAATACATATTTTTCTTAAACCGTTGGCCAACTTTTTCCTAGTTGTAGAGACAAAACTGTTATCTTATGCAATTCTGATTTTTAAGACAATAATGCAAGTCAATGTAATGGTGTATATCACAATATTGTCTTCTTTACTGGGAATTCAACAATAAATGTCTTATATGAACTACCGTTCATAAGTTTAGTTTTTTTTTAATGTTCTGAAAAAAAGTGTTTTCTGCTCACAAAGGCTGCATTTATTTGATTAAAAAAACTGTAAAAAAACAAACAAAACAAAACGTAATATTCTGAAATATTCTTATAATTTAAGTTTTCCATGTGAATATATTGTAAAATGTAATTTTTATTGCTGCGACAAAAGCTGAATTGTCAGCATCACTACCCTAATCTTCAGTGACACATGATCCTCAGAAATCAAGTTAAAAAGCTGTGCTGTGATATTTTTGTGAAACTTTGATACATTTTTATTTTTCAGAATTCTTTGATCTCTCTCTCTCTCTATATGTGTCACGAATCCGGTCTATGAACTTCCGTTCACTCACCACCAGAGGTCACTCGCTCACCAGATTGACTCTCACAGCACACATCACACTGGACTCAATTTCCCATCATCCATTGCACTGATTGCACACACAGCTGATTGCACTGATCACACACCCTACTTAAGCCATGGACTTTCTCTCCCTCACTGCCGAGTATTGTATGCACTTATCGCTGCCCTAGCTTTAGCTACTCTACGGAGCCCACTTAGGGTGAATCCCATTTCTCTGTCTTACCCCTTCCCCTTACCCCTTCCCCTTAGTTTTGTGCGTTCACGTGAGAGTAAGGGCTATCCTAATTCTCGTTTTGATCGAGGGGTAGGGCTAAGGGGAAGGGGTAGCCCTTAAAACCAAGCATTTTCGCGAGCTTACTTGAAACCGAGGGGTACCCAGAACACACTGCGCAACCGGCAACAATCAAGTATTTTCGGCTTAAATAATTTATTTAAAAATTACGACAGTCTTGTTTTGTGCTCTAGACAGTCCTATACATATATATTTGCAACCATGTTCTTAATTGAAACGTTTTTAAAAAATCGCTAGTTTGCGACGCTAACGTTACATTGCTGATTTGCACAACAGTCCCGCAGACTAGCCTTGAATGAACTCCATGCATGTCTACAGTTTTAACAAGTTTGTAAAACGATCCAAAGTTCATGATCAACACTTGTCGGCTCTGATGACGTAGCAGCCAGCTAGCGACGGTGTATGATGACGTAACCGTAACCAAGTGGTGTCTCATTTCATAGGGGTATGTTTTCACCCCTAGGGCTTACCACTCGGTTTCGAGGGACAAGGGCTAGGGGTAAGACGTAAGGGAAGGGGTAAGACAGAGAAATGGGATTCACCCTTAGTCTTGCCTTGCCTGTTTTCCCGTGTTTGTTTCTAGCCCGTGTTTCCTGGATTAACCCTTGCCTTGCCGTTCAGACGCTGTTTGCACCTCTCTTGGACTATTGCTCGTGTCCCTGGATTATCTCTCTGCCTTGCCCCATTGGATATTGTTCGCCGATCGTTGACCCACGCTTGCCCTAGGATTACTCTTTGTCTTGTCCCTGCCATACCTGTTTGCCATTGTTTCGACCCTGCCTGTATTTATGACCATGCCTTTAAATAAAAGCTTGCACTTGGATCCGCACGTCTCACGTCTCGTCAGCCACGTTACAATATGTAATTATATATATATATATATATATAATGTAATTGCTGATTAAACTAATTATCACCAGAAGCCATATGAGCTGTGACTGATGTGCTTAGAATTTTAAAGAGGTCATCGGATGCCCATTTTCCTCAAGTTGATATGATTCTTTAGGGTCTTAATGAAAAGTCTATAACATACTTTGGTTAAAATTCCTCAATGGTAGTGTAAAAAACACCTTTTTTCCCCTGTCAAAATCAGCGATTTTCAAAGATTCATAAAAAAAAAAAAAACATAATACTCACTTCTTCTATAGATGAAGCTGGATCACGAATGATTCGCGTGAACATAGACACATTTATGCAGATCGGGATTGGCACATTCCCTTCAAAACGAAAGTAACGATAATCTTCTGCGACTTCAGCGGCTCAGATGTCGGAAGTAAATGACGACTACTATATCCATTATTACATCCAACAACAAAACGCCTCAATCGCTTAATCTGAGAGATTCTTGTCTTCACCTGCACCAATGGCAGACAGCTCTCAGCTCACTCAGGGCGGGTCTAAGGTAAGACGGCCTTGTCAATCAACTATCGTGGGAGGGGCCTGACCAGAACTACGTCACTCTGACAGGAATCTCAGAACAGCCTGATTTGAGAAACAGGATTTTAAAATAGGGATATAAAAAAAACGCTGGGTGGATTTTTTTCATTATAGGATGGATGTGTACACACACTGCCAACACACATTTATGTTCAAACAACTTGTAAAGTGAATTTTGCATCCTATGACCCCTTAGGTATTGGGAAGGATTAGGGGTGTAGAATATTGTCATGCAGAATAAAGCATTAATATGTGGCCCTGGACAACAAAACCAGTCATAAGTAGCACAGGTATATTTTTAGCAATAGCCAACTTTTATGCCAAAAATAATTAGGGATGTTAGATCATGTTCCATGAAGATCATGTTCCATGAAGACATTTTGTACATTTCTTCCATAAATATATCAAAATGTAATTTTCTCGGCCAAATGTTGTCATATCCTAACAAACCATATATAAATGGAAAGCTTATTTATTCAGTTTTCAGATGATGTATAAATCTGACTGGTTTTGTGGTCCAGGGTCACATATGTGGTTTATAAGCAATAAACAGCCAATATGTTAAAAGCAACTAGTTAATAGTGAGAATTTGTCCTTATACTAAAGTGTTACCAAATTCTGAAACCGAAATCTGTGATGTAGTCACACTCATCTCGCACTTCACTATATGACAACTAGCCCTAGTTTCTCGGTTAAATATTGTGCCTCTATGTTTAAAGGGACAAATCTATCATTAAGACACTGTGAGCTGTAAAATAACGGGGTTTAGCCTGTAGTAAAACACTGATTTGCAGGGAAAAGGACATTTATAGGACAGCAGCTCCCAAGAGCGGCATCAGTCTCCTGTGTCTGTATCTTTACAGGGCTAGAGAGATTTATTCAGCACGTCTCAAATGACATCCTCACACGTTACTCTTAAACCACACTCCACCACGTGTTTGTGCGTAGGAGCTGTGGCAAGATATGCCATCTTTTCCATAAGTTTTCCAGAGAAGTCATACAGGTTTGGAAAGGCATGTGCTGACTAAATGATGACAGATTTTTCCTTTTAAATGTTTTTTTTTTTAAGTGACACTGTTCAACTACTGACACATCTTAAGCTATTTGACAGAGTCTGTCAGATTAATCACTTTAGTCATATATATATTCATGTTTATTAACTGACCAGTTGCAAAATCTCAGAAATTACCCAGACTGCTGACAAATGCACAGTCATGCTTTCCCCTATGAAGCATCAGTACTTTCTCCATCTTAATTCACTTTCATTATGAACGCAGATGGTGACTTCATTTGTTGTCAAACAGCAACTAAGACTCTCTCCTCTGCTTATTTTTTTGTCCTGAGTGCAGGCCACCAACAAAGCAGTGACACGCCATTAAAACTTGAGTGTTTTCAATTCAAGACAAATTAGTGTAATTCACATATAGTCTCTTGGCATACATGATTTCTTCCCAATGTCAGATCAAATAAGCACATGCTTGGAAAACTGATGCCCCTTACGCACCACAGAACATCCATCCCATTAATCACCCCTAAGATGCGTCTCAAGTGTCTCTCTTAATAAAAAAATCAATTAAAATGTCTTACAATAATAAGTAACACCTATTCTCAGCAGATTTGGGTGTTTTGAAATAGTAGTGAGTGTGCGGACCATGGACCATGACGCATATACTGTGTGATACTCTTGATTCGGTTTTCACCTCAGATGTGGAATAAGCTGGTCCTTAGGTGAACAGATAGGAGTCTGTTTTACGGTAAAACAGCAGGATGACCGATTGACTTAAATGAGCTATAAAGTACTGGGAAGTATTGCTTTTGGAGGGCAACGAGAATCTTTCTGATTTGTTATAGTTGGCCTCTTTTTCTCAGAGTAATACTATATAGAGTACAGAGAAAGAAAGTAAAAGAAAATTTAACCCAAACTACATTGTATAGATTATATTGCAATGAGAATAAACATGGTTTGCACTGACCAAAATTTATTTTAAAACTCAGATGTTTAGACATGCTTAAGCAAACACTCAAACTATATCATATATGTTAATAATTATTGCAAATGCAGTTCATGGTAATAGTATTTCTGACATTTTTGATTACTTTATACATAACTATGTTATTATCCTGAAGCACCAGTGCATTTCTGTATGATATTAGTATTTTATTAGCATGTATGCTGGTTTTACCACTAAAGTAGTACTGTATGCACTGTAAGAAAAAAAAATAATTAGAAAAGGAAATAGTACTGACATTTTTCTGCCAGGACATCATGTGTTAAGTGTCCAGACATTTCCTTTAACCTTAAAACACAATGCAATGCGTAACACAGGGAAAACCTGTGAAAATCGATACAGAAAATTACTCACTCACAGTACATTGTGGCCTATTTTTACTGACTTTTCTTAGAGTGTGTGCTTACATGTAGTGGACTAAAAATAAGTCTGGCAGAAGTGAGTGAATGAGTGCAGGAGTGTTGAAATGAACTGGAACATTTGCACAGTCATGCTGCATGTCAGGAACACATGTAATTCACAGCCATGTACATCCTGCCACAAACACGCACACATCACTCCATCTCAACTCTTCAACAAGATCCTGCAGTTTACTAGAAAGTGCTGGGGAAGGAGAACTTGAGAGCTATGGTTAGTTATACTAAAATATCTAACTACTGTGTTAAAGAGGAAAGTATATTCATATTTGCATATTTGTTTATTTAAATCACATATTCAGTCATTTGTTATTATATCTCAGTATATAAGAACAATCATTTGCTACTTTTAGATGGCCGTCGATGGAAAAAGATGCATCTGGCTGCACAATTGTTAAGCATCATGCAAAGTAGTCAAATCTTCAGACTTTGGCTTCAACTATGAAGAACAATGTTTCTGCAGTAATCCTGAGCGACAGATCATTTTTGTGTATTTATACACCTGTTTAGTATGAGAGTCTGTCTGTGTATCACAGAATACGGGTGTTGCTGGAGCAGATGCCTACTGTGATGAATGGTGTTTACGTGTTGGCTACATCTCCATCCACAGAAAAATCCACAATCAATCGGAGCTGCTGAGTTGCTTCACCAGACCCTTAAACATCATTTTGGGCCCCCGTGGTGGTCTGGGAGGATTCAGACACAGCGGAGGTCAGGGGGAGGGGAGCCGCTGGTCATCCAGAGGGGCTCAGGGTGGGCCCAGATAATGTGAACCTCCTAATTACTTAAAGAGAAGCACTATTCTGTGGGGACTGCTTGCACAACAGAAGGGAGAGTACGACACGGAGCAGCTCTTATGTAAGAGACGGCTTTCCAAAGTAAACATGTTTTTCTGCGCTGACATTTTGACACTTGTGACTTTTATCGGACTTTTTATCAGCAGATTTGCTTTTTCGCACCACAAACAGCTGCTCTGACATGCTGAGAGCAGCTATGGTGAAGAGTTTTATTGCCACGGAGTACCTTGACGGTACACAAATAGGCCCCTTTTCACTCGTGTCCTGTTGGCACTGCTATCTGACAACAGGCTGCAAATTTATATGAAACACTCAAAGTTCTGATGGATTGGTTTACAGACAAATCAGGGAAGTGGTTGTGTTTATCCAGTTACACTTTCCAATCCAGGCTCATTGGGTAAATGTGCCTCTAACTACATTTTTACAAAACTTTAAAAACATACCTACACAATCAATTCAGTGCAGATTCCAGCTGAAATAAACACCAGTGACAGTAAAAAACAACACTAGGTATGGTTACTTGCACTAATTTCCATCAAATCTGATTTCAGATTTTGAAAGTTCTGTTTATATGAACCCTAAACTTTACAGTCAGATTCGCATACATTTTATACATGTATAAACTTCAGCAAATGCACAGTGCCTTGCATTCAGAACCACACTCTAAAAAAAAAAAAAATTGGTGCTATATAGCACTAAAAGTGGTTCTTGGCTCGTGATCATAGGGGAACCACTTTTGGTGCTATACAGCACCTTTGTCAAATGGTGCTATGTAGAACCATAAGAGGTGCCATATTGCTCTGGCAAATCTCAAATCTCAAGTCTGATCACTTAGGAAAGTACTAACATGGTCTTCTCAACAATGTCTGTAGCACAAACAATGTGGGATTAGTTAGTGCCTAAGTTCAATACTTAAGGTTAGGGTTTTGTTCAAATCTCTAACCCTAAGTATGGACAAAGGTAATGGTGTTGCTTGCCTTAGTTAACACCGTTAATGAGCAAAGGATACACTGACCTTTGGAATCTTGACCACACACAGGCACACAAACACAAGTGGTTATGTGTTTGCCAACTAAGACTGCTAGAACCCCAATTACTGGTGAAAGCAAGGTGAGAACTGGTCAATAACTCTGGACAAAGCACATTGAGAACGGCACCACAACACACACTCTTTGCTTGTATTTGTATGCTATCAGTAGGGGGTTATTAATGTTGTTCAATTCTACGAGGTTCCTTTTAAAGCAGTGTAGAATTTTTAGCAGATGGCCTAAAATACAGCCAAAAAAGTTGTTTTTTAAGTTTCATCAGTTCCTTGCCGCAGTAACATGATTGATGGAGGTCCCAGATTATCTAGGATTTGCTTCCATGTGCTCGAGTGAGGCTGTGTCAGCAGCATTGTTTACCAAACCACCATTTACAGACAATTCCTCACTTCAGAGGCATGCTATTTGTGTTTCCAGAGCACAAAATATATTGAATTGAATTTAAAAGAGAGAAGCGGTTGCAGTTTTGGAGCTATAATTGTGGTTCTTTAAAAGCCACATCGAGTGCATTAGAATCAAATCATACAGTGAATCCCAAGAGGGCTTGTGAAGGAGCTCTACTGTGTCTTCAGGATCTCTCAGTCTTTAACGCTCAGTCAACCAACAAACCTCTACAGACAGATTGAAAAAAAAAAAAAAAAATCAGCCTTTTATGTTGCAGAGAAGGAAATAACACCATATGGGTTTGAACATGAGTCAATTATTTATTTTTTTCGCATTAATTTTTGGGTGAAGTATTCCTTTAAGAGGAAAGATGATGAATAGTTACATAATACATCTGAAATTACATGTCCTTCCTTTTTAAAAATGCAGTATATCATGGCATGAGACTATAATGCATGTGAATAACCATACTCATTTATTAATAATTTGATAATTTTTGTTATTATTTACATACAACTTAATTTCACAAGGCTGTTTATTAGACAAACACTCCTGGGAACGTAAGTAAAAAACAAACAAAAGGCAGCTACGTCTGGGAAGTTTACTTAACATTTGTATTATTCTTGTAAAGCGATACAAAGAGCATGCTGGGTATGTTTCAGTGTCTTATGACCCATTTATTTGTGTTCTGTTGACTATTGTGTGAAAATAGCAAAGAATGATCTCAATCCCAAAGCATTATGTTTTTTTTTTTTATGAATAGCAGAGACCAGATACTAGTGTAAAGGCATCATGGGCTGTTCCAAAACATAGACGGCATAGTTATGGTGCCTTTTAAGATACCCAATTTTGGCCAGATTCTAAGGCAATATTGCATGTATCCTTTGTGTAAAAGACAAGCTCTCTGGAAATGAAATAAATGTTCACTATAAATGTAATTCTTTGAGTACCTACAGTATACGTATTGGTAAAAATGAACTATTTTACTCAATATCTACAGTTTTTCATCCTGATATTGGCATCTGCATTGGCCTTCCAAACAATTAGTCGACTGTTAATTTAGAGAGATGCTTTTTCAGTTAGGATCGAAACAATTAATAAATAAATAAAGAAAGAATTTAAAGATCTAATAGCTGGATTTACTCAAATTTGCGAGGTTCGGAATTATATGTTTACTAGACGTTCAGTGACAATTGTTTAAATGCTCATTTTCTGAATGATGAGCTATTAAACAATTCAAAAGACAGAATTGTTAAAAAATTGACAGAACAGAGCCTAACTTGAACATTTTCCATTATCAAACATTCATTACTCGAATAGTTTCCATGGCATAAAATACAGTAGAGAGGAAGGCAGTTCACTGGGTTTGGAAAAGAGCCAGACTTGAATATTTCCCTTCATCAAATGTTCATAATTCAAACAGTTTCCATTTAAAACTCTACATCCAAATTCAGGACATTGCGATGTTGCTGTAATTACACTCTGCACTATTCCACATTCACTGTCATGGTCTGGTGCATCCTCAACACTCGCATGTCAGAAGGCCAGATCTCTCACTCAAGTCGCTGAGGAAGGAAGGGAGGAACAGAGAGAGGGAATAAATGAGACTGATTGTACCCAAATACTTCCTACAAATCATGTAAATAATTGTGTTTACAGGACAGATGCATACACATGGGAAATGTCACATGTTCTCTGTGTGTGCTTTGCCCCGTTTGCTGTGTGCCTTGTTTGTATCCATAATTACCCTCATTGGTTCCCTTGGCTACTCATTGACCACACCCCTGCCTTGTTTCTTGCCATAGTTACTCATTGGTCCTTTTAATCTCCCTTGTGTATATAACTTTAGTGTCTCACTTATTACTTGTCAGTTGGTGCATGTAATGGTGCTGTTCTGCTCCTTTTTGTTCCTTGTTCCCCATGTTCTTCATTTTTTGTTCCTTTAGTCTTCCTATTATAAAGCCTGCATATAGATCCATGCCTTATCCGGCTTACTCCTGCTTCCTGCACGTTACAGAAAACACTGGATTTTCCTGGTGTTAAGGTTTAACTGTGTATTTTGACTGTATAATTTACACTGAAAAAAAAAAAAGAAAATGGTGTAGAAACTTCATTCATAATTTTCACAATTAATTACAAAGAGGTAGCAAGTAACGCATTGAATTAATTGAATTTTGAAGAGAGAAAGGCTGAAAGAATTTTTTCTTGTAAGACATATGCCAGTAATCTTTGTTTTATTCACAAATTGCACAATTCACATTAAAACGTTTTTTTCCTTTACAGTATTTTGTGTGCTGTGAGAAAAGAAATACTACTCATGTAGCTGTTTATGAGAAAGCAAAAGTACATTAAATGAGTCTCTGTGGAAGCATGAGCACAACAATGCAAATAATCATAAATAAAACATTGATTACACACCAAATGTGCATCCTTTGCTCTTCTTTATGTTGCCTTTGGTTAAAAAGCTTCCACTGTTTGAATCTAAGTGAAAAAGACAGAATAAAACACGCCTATTGAGCACATCACTGTATTCCTACCAAAATCACTTTAGCGCCTGTCATGTCCCAATAATTCTCAGCTTTCCATTACAAGCTTCCCAGAAAGCATTGAAGGCAGCAAAATTTCCTTTTAAGGCGAGTCACACACCCGTTCAGCTATTTTCTATGTAGGCAATAGGTCTACAAGCTACAGTCTATGTGAATTGCTCCAATTTCATATTTCAAATTTGAAAATGTCAAATGGTCCTTCTGTAGCTAAACTCAGAAATGAACAAACAAACTGGATTTTTTTATAGGCTGGCCCAGCAAATAAAAATACAGCAATGTTTCAAAATGACAACCAACTTTTTTTTTTTTGTTTTTACTGAAATTTTTTACTATAGCTGCCATTTTGAGCATTATGATCATTCATTCATCTATGAGCGATCCGTCTCTGTGGTCGTCTGTCTTACATCAAACAAAGCCTGATGATGTCTCTGGGATTTACACTGTTGCATTGTTACAGACAATTTTTTTTTTTCCCAAGAAAATGATGCAAGCACACATACGTACACATCAAACTAATACGTCAGGTTTGTTATCTAAGATATTATGAGAAAAGCCTAAACGAGGAAATAGAGATGCAGAAGTGGTCATGTATGACTGTGATTATATTTTTAAACAAGACGTATCATGCTTACAGTAAAAGAATAAGGAATATGCTTACCATAGAAGTTTAGGAGAATAAAACCTGTCTGTTGAAAAGGTTATAGGAAACTTTGGAGTTTCTGGAGAATAAGTGTCCAGTATCAACTAGAATTAGATACATTTCTGAAGAATATTGGAGATCAAGGATGTTTTTATAAATGTTGAGACAAATGTGGATGACAGAAAAGCTGGAACTGGTTAAATGAATAATTACTTTATGAAAAATTGAACAAACACCCTCTTATGAACAAACACTCACATGTTTTCAGTTCCCTTTCTATTCCTATTTCTCACTTAAAACAGAAGCAAACTGTTTCTGGACACAATATTGTGAGTGCAAATCTGTCAGTGAGGATTTTACCATAACACACACACACACACACACACACACACATTTAATGCTTACATATGCACAATATTCATTTGACTTTACTTTACATTACATTGTCTGCCTTCATTGTCTGGCATTTAGTACAGGCAACAAAGAAAAAAAAAAGTTAATTAACACTCCTAAACAAGCAAATTAGTTAATTAGATTATTATATATAAGATTATATATAAGATTATTTTTATCAATACTTTCCTCACACTATATTCACTTTAATCATTATAAAGTGTGGCACATTCTTAACAGGTTGGAGGTCAGAAGGAGAATGAACTGACTTGCTCTGCTTTACAGAAATTGATTTATTCAGTCTGGCTCTCTCTACAGCTGTCTGACTACATTACAGTATATGCAAAAAAGACACAGAGTGCCCCTTTCAAAGCAATGGGGTAGAGTGGGGTAAGATGTGCCACATTTTACTCCAGTAGTCCTCTACACTAAAAATGTGAAATGACTGTCATTTATTATAATATTTCATATATATATATATATATATATATATATTGGCCTAATAGAAAATAATAATTCTGACAGGTTTAAACCTGTTTTGTTCAGTTTGTCTAAAACTAACACTCCTCATCTGAGAAAAAAAAGTCAGAATTGTGAGATGAAAATTTTTGAGATACATTTTTTTTTTTTTTAATTTAGTGGCAGAAACAGGCTTTCATACACATGCTGGCTACTTTTTTTAACGACATAATATGATGCATACTTTAAAAATACATCAGAAAAGATTATAATCATTTGAAGTTTTGAAATCTTTTTTTTTTTTTTTTTTAAATAGTAAGTAAAGTAAATTAAACTGACTAACAAAAATGTTTTTAGTTTTATCTTAAGTGAAAATTCTACTTGAGCTTGACTGAGTGACTGAAGGTCTATTAACCTGAAATCTGGAATGTGTCCTTTTCTTTTACCTTGAGTCCCTTTGAAAGGATGAGAGCAGCAGGACGGTAGTGACAGGCAGAGGAGAAATGGGATGAGCGAGGTCAGGGGTGGAGCAATGAACCATGTCACCGTGTGTTAAACAATCGGGAACCTGCTCTTTCTCTCGCTGTTTGTTTGTTGATGCTATCATGGCTTGTCTGTGGAGAAGATTAATATGTGTAAGACTGCAGGACGGAATGGCTGGAATTTCTATCATACGTGCATTCATTATTTTGAGGAGAATCCTTGAACAGAATTCTTCAGGTTTGCTAGTCAACATCTTGGAAACAATATCAATTTTTAGAATGTAGAACATTTTGTATAAACTCGACAGCCCAAACAAAACCGTTAGGAAAGATAACTGCTGTTGATATCATCATTTGAAGTTTATTTATCCCTCTGGACATGGAAGGTCAAGTCAAATCTATATATTCTTTTAAAGTATATTATTTCCATAATAATTGCTCTTTCTAAAAGTATGCTAAAGTGAACGTCTTTTTCACAAGGAATCAATGCTGAATTCATTAGCAGCCTCTGCTCAACAATCTCTGATTGTTTTTCCTGCTAGTTTAATAGATGAAGACCTGCTTTGTAGAAAGTGTAATCTGTGGACAAGTGAACAGAGTCAGATGGAAAGCACTCTCTTATCTCTCTTTATTTTCCCTTATTCCCTAAATCCTGTCCTAATATTCCCCTTCCTGCTGTTCAGTTAAATGCAAGCTGACAAGTGATCTGCTAACATCACAAAAAAACTGCAAAGACACTTATTTATTCAAGAACATCTCAGCTTATCCTCCTCAAAGAACACTGACAATCCAGGTGACAAGTGACCAGCATTCTTGTTGGCATAATCTGCTTTAAACGGATGGGACAATGCTACATTTCGTGGCTTTGTTGTCCCACCTGTGTTTTCCTAAAGGATGCCACATGCTAAGCTAAAGTCATCATGCTAAGTGTGGCGTGCAAACATTAACCTTCCTTTCAAGTCGATGCTCTTCTGGGTCAGGGAGGAAGGAATGTTTGAGTCTGTCAGCAGGCTTTGTCGTTTGCGGCGTTATGATTTTCTGCAGTATTCGATTGCGTGTTACCATATTTAAATGTTTTTGGGTTGATTCAGTGCTACTAAATAAAAGTTTTGACTTGAATCATACCAGTTAATTTGGATGCTACCATTTATTGGTAGCACTTCGATTCAGGGACCAGTTCTTAACTAGTTGCTTATTATTATGCATATAGCATATTTGTTATTTATTAATACTTATAAAGCACATATTAATGCCTTATTCTGCATGGCCATGTTTTAGATCCCCTAATCCTTAAACCTCATACCTAAACTTAACAACTACCTAACTAACTATTAATAAGCAGCAAAGCAGCGTTTATTGAAGCAACAATACTGAGAATTGGTCCCTAAACTGAAGTGTGACCCATTTTTTTAAATGCAGTTTCTGTAAACTTATTTTATTCGATTGGCCATCTCAGTCATTTTGACATTGACAAGTGCTAATAGACTGTTGAGGCAAACTGACCTAAAAATGTACATTTCGGCCATATCTGATTATTGTCCCCCTCGCTGTCTATGGTGGTTACGGCCCATTATGTAATGATCAGTTGGAGTCAGCTGAATACTTGCTCTTGCTTTCATGGAGCTGTTCATCAGATGTAAAGAAGTACTTTACTTGACCACAGTTTGATACTATTGCGTCACATGAAATTATGCAGGGAAAGGCTATGAGTTTGACTCAGCAGAGATCGGAGTGTGTTTGTCCTTTTTCCTCAGTTTTCAGGTTTGTAAAGTGCACACATCTTTAAAATGAAAAATCTGTAATCATTTACTAATCCAGTCATTCCAAATCTGTAAGACTTTTATTCATCTTTGAAACACAAATGAAGATATTTGGAATGAAACCCAAGAGATTTCTGACCCTCCATTTATAATCCATCCCACCAAAATATGACACTCTAAAGTTTAAAGACTTTGTAAAAAATACTATACCATCGAATATGGTAAACAGAAGCTCAACCACAATTGTGTGACACGTAAACAAACCATCAGTGGTTTTCACATGAGCTGCTGTTTACCATATTTGGTGAGCTCTATGTATTTGCATCAATCAATGTATATGTATGAATAAAAACCTAAACTAAGTCTCTGTTCATCATATAAAATGACTGTGTCTCTTCAGAAGACTTGGACTAAACAGCTTGATTTATGTAGGTTACTTTTACGATACTTTTACGTAAATGATGAGAAAGTAATGAAAACCGTTATTTGTGGTTCAAACATGGATTTAGAATGGCACAAGGATGAGAAAATCAGTTTTGGGAGAACTATCCCTTTAAAGCTGCTGAGACTGGCATCCTGGGATCTGCCGAGCTATAATTTATATAGCACTAGAGACAGTAAATTACTGATTGTATTTCTGTACCATTTATTTACAGTAGTGGTTCTCACTGGTAAGTTGCAACCCAAAATTGGATTGCAGGTCTGTTCTGACAAAAGGGAAAATGATTTAATGGTAAATGCAAATAGGCTAATAAAACAAAACTAACCATAATCATGATTCATGCATATGATAAGAAAATAAATAATGCAAATAAATGTTTAAAAAAGGAGAGGAAAACGCTTCACATATTTGATGTTGACATCAAATGCTGTGCATTCAGTCTCTACATTTTCCATGATTGCATTTGGTGCATTTATAGAAGCTACCCAAATGAGACAGATGGACAGGTTGTATGACATGATAATATGCAACCCATACTACATTAAATGAATAAATACGTACATAATTGTATTTATTTATTTTAGTTAGTGTAATTTTCACCACTTCAATATAATCACAGACTCTACTGTACAGTAAGGAAATGCGCTCTGGTTTTGTTATCCAGTTGTGTGTGCGCTGCTCTATCGGATGTGCTGATGTTTAGTCTTCTTTTTGCTGTATTGTGGTTAAATAAATCATATTTTGAGATAGTATCCATGGTCCGAATTGACTGGTGAATTGTGATTGTTACAGTATGCTCAACTGTGGTCTATTCTTATCAGGTTCCGTGACAATATATCATCAGGACCTTGCTAAACCCGCGCTAATGAGAATTTCTACTCATTAAATTTCATTAAAGTTCAACTTCAATTTCAAATGCTACAAGTCAGTTTTGTTGTGTGACATTGTAAACAACTAGAGAATTAAGGAGACGCTCAAATTCAGCCTAGATGAACCTAAAACACAGTAAAATTAAAGATTAGCACTTGATATGAAGCTGCCAGGTCAGATTCTCTTCATTCACAAGAATGCACTGACTTCTAGACATGTTTTTTTAGGCATGTCTGGGTGCCGTGGTGCACTTGGTATACTGTAACACCATCTGTGGTCTTGGCTCAGAGTGCTGGGAACTGACTTACAATATTAAATTTATGATGGCTATTAGACCTTATACAGGGGGGTCAACAGGACTTTTCTTTTTTATGAAACAAATTCCTGTGGATTCCATGCCATATGTTTGAGATAAACCTATAATAAGTCACTCCACCAGCATGTAACCTCTTTCCTAGCTTAATCAAATCGCATTTATTCAATATCTACATCATATATCCCATCTTTTATTTTCATAGTTCTCTTAAAGCTGCAGTCACTGTTAAACGTCTCAGGCCAAAAGAAGCGTGAGCATTTGCTCTCAATTATTTTGTGCTGTTTTATGTGGCCATTAAGAAAACTTATTGCAGAACTGTACACCAGGGGACATGTGAGATGTGAATGTAACACTAATAAGTAACACACATAAGTAATGGTGCAGCTGTTAGGTGTCTTCATTACATTTGGAGTGTTTAGATCTCCACTTTATAGTATATACAGACACAGTGTTTGTATACATATACCTTGGTGTTAGTTTAAAATCTTAGAGGGCACGTGGTAAACTCAGTGATGTTAAATTCAACATTTTAAATGCAGTCCAAAACTACAGTTTGGGAGGTGCATGATTATAATTCCCCAAATTACAATGGACAGATATATTACCTCACTCTTAAAAAAAAAAAAAAATGCACTGGCCCTGCCCGAATACTGATCTTTTGAAAACCGTTTTTATGCACCAAATTACCAAACTCATGCTTGGAAGTAACACATGACAAGGCTTGGACTCTTTCACCGACAATTTGGCATTTATTTTTCAAACAGTAATTCCAACCTCTCCATTTGTCCACTTTTCTTTTCAATGTGTCTCCTCAGAAACAGCCAAATGGTACTATTCCCTTTTACTCCAAAAATAAAAGATGCCATTTTTGCTTTTGAATTTGTTTGCTTTTCAGTTTGAATTTTGCTTCTGAATTTGAATTTGTTGTTATCAATCAATCAGTTTGTAAGACAAATGATGTAATTGCAATTGCAAGAGCTACTTTTGATTTAACCCATAACACTTAGTTTTGTTCATATAAATATATATATATATATTTATATAATTCTCACTGTTAACTAGTTGCTTATTAGCATACCTATTGATAACATGTTGGCTGTTTATTAGTGCACATATTCTGCATGACCATATTCTACATCCCTAATCCTACCCAATACCTAAACTTAACAACTACCTTACTTACTATCAATAAGCAGCAAATTAGGAGTTTATTGAGGCAAAAGTCATAGTTAATGGTTTGTTAATAGCGAGAATTGGACCTTGAAATAAAGTGTGACCCCTGAAACCATAACAATCCAGTCGTTTTCCAATCCAGACCTCGTTTTATTACTCTCCATCACTCGCTTCATTTCTAACTAGGCCATATTCCAAAGCTACTCAACTTGAGCTCTGAAGAGTTCTCAACAGCACAAACTTACGTCAGATCCTTACCTCTCTATAAATCTCTCAGCTGGCCACAGGATCCAAGAATCAAATATTTGTTTTAAAGCATTTCTAAGCAGTTTTCCCAAATCCTACACATAAACAATTCACACACTAGCAAATTTGCACAAGTGTATAACCTAATCAGTGCAGCTTCAGTTAACACACACACACACACACACACACTTTTAGCATACTAAACTGGTGTACCTAAAGTCCGCTAAATTGGAACAACTAATTTTGTACTTAATGTACTTTAATTGTGTGGAAGCATAGTGCTGAAGTCTGAATAAAAGAAACACTGAAGTATATCTGTGCTAAAGTGGAACTATTGCATGTATGCTTCAGGTACACTTTAAATATCTTACATTTCAAGACAGATATTATTCAAAGATCATATACAATCCTCATCAATAGTGACATTAAAACACATTTTAAGTTTTACATTAAGAAATGTGCGTTGCACACAAGCAGTACTCCAAATAAAGTTTAATTATAATTTTTATATCAGTAGGCCTAAGTCTCAAGCCATATGTCAGTAAATATGTTAATAGATTTGAACTATACTTAGCATGAAATAAATGCATTTTAAATATATTACTTTTTTACTAGGGTGTGCCAAATAAGTAAAAGAAACCCAAAGTGATGATCAACATAAAACAAATGCACTTCAGTGTCATAAAACTTCAAAACTGTAGCTTGTCAAACTGTAAAATAGTATAAACTCATAATACTGTGAAATATAAACTCATAGTACAGTATTGAATAGCACTTAATAAAATCAAATATAATTTTGAAATGATTTAAACAAATAAAAAATAAACACCTGTGTTTTTAGATTGTTTTAAATAACGTAAAATAACTAATTCAAATGAAATTTAAATAAAGGGTCTCAATAAACTGATAGATTGCCTAATGAAAGATTTTATTATAATTCTTTTTTTTTTTCATTTGACTGTTATTTTGGACTCCATTAACTTCCATTGTGTGGTCAACAAAACTTAGACTTTTAATAATGTCATCCTTTGTGTTTCACAGAAGACAGAAAGATGCAAGAAAGATGAAAGAAAATTAGGATGAGTAAATTTTTATGTTAATTTTCATTTTTGGGTTAACTGTCTCTTTAAATGAGTTAGCAGCGTCACTACTTTTAGCTAGTTGGTCCTAGCACAACTATAATCTCTACTGAATACTACATTCTCATTGCTTGAATTGAGTATCTTTCTGAAGACCTCCAAGCAAGCCAGCTGAGCACTCTTATTGATTAGACTGACTATGTGAATCGACTATTAGTTTTTTTGGAATCATTTGAACCATGATCAGCCCTGAGTCAGTTATTGGACAGAGAAAGAGCTCAAGACTCTGTGGGCCACGCTAACCACCGGCTGTATTTATGCAGCAGCTGCGATTCAACAGAGTGCCCCAGCAGGCCTATGTGTGTTTAGTGTGGGTGTTGATGCTGACAGGGCTCATTAAGTTTCTCTGCCCATACGCTAACATGCTCCTGACATCAGCAAAAGCTAGGGAGGCAGATGAACCTGCATGTTGTTCTTCAATTAAATCCTGTAAGGAACGCCACACCAGGAGTTCTCCAAGTCTCCCCGCTCACGTCATTTCACCACTGAAGGAGCTTCCCCAATCCAGCATCTCTTTCTTTCACACTCTTCAGTTCCTTGCTGACCCGCTGTAACTCTCCCCATTATTATGCAATGCGTTTGCAAGCTCTGTCTTGATCTGCAGCAGCTCATGTTATCGTTGTGACTCCCTTGGACATGAGGCCCAGACTAAATATTTTCACAGAAAGCATGTGAGACGTCTTAAAGAACTCCGACCGGCCTTTAGGATTAAGGAGCGGCGTTTGTGGGTAGTTAATGCCGTGGTTAGGGTCAGTCCAGCAGAGTAGGTGCGTCCAGTCCCGAGAGAGCGGGTTCGGATATCTGCCTTAATTTCACATATCAATCTTTTGCGGCTTCGCATTTTATTTGGAGTGCAGCTGTGAGCAGTATGCTTGCAGGGACTCGTGATCTGAATTATCAGAATGTGTCCTCCGCTCTGTGTCAGAAACTATCAGGCCATTTACAGAGACATAATACGCTCAGACTTAGACTGCTGGACAAGGTAACAGATAAACCTGACAGACAGACCTTGGCTGGAGTGAGGTTTTCGATGCAAAAATCACTTATTAAAAAATAGAGCAGGAGACTGAAGTGTGAGCTCATGGACAGTGTGTCCATGAGACGGATAGTATCAAAGAAAAGATTGAATTTAAACCAAATTATACACTGTAAAATTGATTTGAAAGTTGAAAACAAAGATTACTGGAGTATATTTTACAAGAAAACACAATTTCAGCCTATGTTTATTTCAATGTTTCTCGCTGTTACTTTGCAATTATTTTATTTTTAATTAAATCTAATCAGAGTTTGGATCCTCGTATGAGACTATTAAAATCAGAATTAATTTCTTTCTCATTTTATCATTCTGTCTGATTCAGACAGTCAACAAGATCATCCCATAACAGTAAAAATTTTGTGTTAATATGCCTTGGTTATGGTCAGTTCAGTTCAGTTATTCATAGTTAACTGTGAATATATAACTGAGACCAGCTGGGATTATTAGAACAAGAACTGTTCTGAATAAAATTATTCAGCATTTCTGAATATTCCTTTATTTGGCAGTAGAAATGCAAGAATCCACATTTGGCGGAAACATGCTTTCAAAACAACTTGTGGAAAGGCACAAATCAGGAATAGGGGTATAAAACGTCCCAATAGCATAATATGAGATGGAATACAGTCAAGTTTAAAGAGTGTATGGATTCATCTTTCCCCAAAAAAGACACTCCTAGAAACTTTCAATAAGCCACAGGACCTTTAGAGCAAAGACTGTCATTGTGTGTGTGACATCAATATCAAAAGTGTTCCAAAGATCCAAACTCCTATTACATGTTGTCAGTAAATAAATAAAGAATACTTAAAACAACTCAAAGAGGACTTCAGAAGGTACAGAAAGAAAGTAAAAATTTCACAATTTTGGTTTCAAGATGACAAGGTTCGAAATCACACCACCAAAGTAAGCTGAGGTTTAAGCACAGGAAGATTAATGTCCTTGAATGATCCTGTTAAAGACGCAACCTTAATCCAAACCTATCTGGAGTGACTTTAAAGGGATTCTGCACACTTTGATTAAGTTCAAATAATTGTGAAAAAATGTGTGCAAAGTTGGTAAAGATGCAACCAACCACATGACTTTAATTCAAGCAAAAGATGCTACCATTTACATTAACTCTGGCTGTTATCCAACCCAGCTGTATTACAATTACAATATTCTTGATCAATGCATATTTTGGGTTGCTTTTTGTGTAGTGGTTTCTAGATGTGCTGTCAAATAAAATGACACTGTTACTCTTGTACATAAGAGTATTTCTGTATCGATTAGATTGGGTTACGTGCACTGTAAAAACCTGCAATTGTTGACTTTGAAAGCTATTTCTACCTGATTTAACCTATAAAACTTAGATTTGTTGGAATAAATTCATGTATTTGGGCTGATATAAAGTCATATTTTTTACTTAAATAGAACCAATTAATTTAGATGTTACCATTTTATGTAACCTTTTTTTTTTCAGTGTGGCTTGCTGAATTGTATGATAATGGATTTTACTGATGTGACTGTGAGGGCTTTACAGAGCTATTAAACAAAATATATCGTTTGAAAAGTAATAGCTGCTCTTAATATGCAAACACTTGCAAAGTTTACTTTAGATTATCAGCATGCTAGGCAGTGTCTACACAGTGCCCTCTATGGGTAAAACTGAATAAATGGCCAATGTGAGGAGAACCAGAACTTGTTCTGCTGGAACAAATGAATTCATTAATTCCTTTATATGAACGCAAGCTCTTTCTCCTCTCTACTAGCATAAGATAATTCATTTTCACTTAAGTTCAGAAAGCTTCTGAAATGTGTTGCCTTCTTCTTTGAATGCAGTGGCTGCTATCGTCTGTTGGATCACTCTTTAGATTTTCAGTCGATGCCCCCAAACATGCTTATTAAAGTTTTACTAAGAGCTAATTTATTATATGAAATCTGTTTTTCTCCAGGATGACATTTAATCAATGAATACCTAGTACTGTTATTGTGCCAAAGCATGAGTGCATGGTTTACTAGTTTAACAGGCCAAAAAGTTCCACAGTGAGAAACAGCAGCGGTGCACTCTCCCTATTACACTTATCACTCAAGGATCAAGTTAGCGAGGATAAGGACAGAGCATAAAGTGAAGGAGACTTTAAGTGGCTGGCAACCATAGTAACAGAGTAAAGTGTCTGACTCTGAGCGCTGTGGGAGAGAAGGCCGTGACCCATCTGTGTCAGGGAAAATGGGGAATGAGTTTTTTTGTGTGTGTGTGTGTGTGTGTGTGAGTGAGAGAAAGAGGTCATGGTGATTTTGAAGGGAAATGAAGCTACGTCTAAATCTCCCATCTTTCTACTGGGGCGCCATCCTTGAGTCTTCACGTACCAGCTGACTGAATTAGATTTTCTCAGCAGTTGTACTCATGGGAACTTGGAAGCCCCAGTATTACCCCCTGCCTCTTCCTACGGCCCGCAGGGGAGTAAACATCAGCTCAAATTTTCATTCATCCACATAGGTTTTTTTTTTTCTTTCTGCAGGTTTCAAAATATGACAGGACTGCCAAGCAAAGGTATCTGTGACCGTGAGCACATGAGTGACAGGCACATTTGTGAAAACGAAAAACATTTTCATGTTTACGCACCTACTGTATTTATAAGATCAAATATAAATTAGGCATCTTTCATAATGCATGTGAACCTGTAATATTGGAAGGATGTAAATATTATTGTGGTCGTTTAAATGTTTATCACAGGGATTTCATTCCAGTGTAAAACCTCTGTGTGACATTCGACCTTATATGAAGTTATATTGTTACCTTTAAAACTCAATCAGGTTTGATTTTTTTATGTTTATTAAAGCCAACTTTGATATTATGCACCTATTTTATACTTGAAACAAATATAAATCTTTCTTTGCTTTGTTCTCTTCCCAACACACTTCTCTTTCAATAGACAAACATGTTGTCAACTTATTTGAACACTTGAAAAGCACCAAAGAAGTTTGTTTTAGCATAACTCAACACAATTAACCCTTACAGTACTCCCTCACCCAAGACTCTCAGATAATCTAGGGACCCTCAATATACTGTAAAAAGCTAGATTTTCTCAATAATAGAAACATAAGGAAAGTTTTTTTGAATGATTTGTTCAAACCTTGCAGCACTTTCATGGATGCCTGGTTGAAAACCTGATCTCACTGTAAGAGTTATAATTGCCCACATAAAATACTTAATAACACTTTACAATAAAATTTCATTTGTTAACATTAATGAACATGAACTAACAGTTAACTTATTTCTAAAATATTTATTCATCTTGTTAATTTCAAGCTTTATTAATAAATTACTGAATATGTCTGTTGATATTATTTAATGGACCTGAACATGAACTATCAATGGACTAACATTACCGCAGATTATTAAATACTGTAATAGCTTAAATGTATTGTGCATTGTCAATAAATGTAAACAAATGAGACCTTATTGTGAAGTAATTACATATGAAGTTGCTAAAGAAAGAAGACTAATGGTTAATTAGCGTGAATCAACAATCATTAAGAGTCACGTCCTTCCTTTTAGTAGCTACAAACTGGTCAAACCTGTACAAAATGAATTGGAAGATGTATGAGAAAATAGCCTACTGGACCTGGTACTATATGCAAAGGCTTTAATACAGTTAAAACGCTTTCTTAAACCTATACCTATTTTTGTACTGTCCATGAAGCTGAATTATCCACACGCAATTTGGAATTACGCACAATTTCCCACCTTCGGAAGTCCTGCTGAACTGAGTCAAGCCGTTCGCATTGGAGCATCATAATTACGTAGAATCCGGCGGACCAATCAGCGCTCTCTCGGCCTGTATGCAGATACGCTCAAGATCTGCAGCGTTGAGCTTTAGAAGCGCTGAAAGACAGAGCGAGTCTAAAGTGACAAGACCTCTCCATACCGCCAGATAACATCCACAACATTAGGAGACAACAGAAACCAAAGCAATAGCGGAAATAAGACGAGGAAAGAAGGAAACGTCTGCTGCAGTTTAACCAGGGATTTCCATTGGATCACTTTATACCGGCACATGTAGCGTCTTGCTCTTGATGATAAGCATATGCGCAGAAGCCGTTCTCTGACCCTACAGAGGTTGCGCTTGGAAGTGTACGAAACTTTTTTTTCTATTTGGTTTTGCCTGTGACGTTTTGGAATTAGATTTATTAAACGTCGGCTTTCCGTTATACTGTGGATTTTAAAGGAGGACCAATATAGTGTGGATTTTCTCCGATTTCTTTTATTTGTTATTCTTTTATTTCACTGTTATTGCTATTATTTATATTACGTTATATTTTGTGGAGGAGCGCTAACGTTCAAGAAGTTCCTTTTAGTGGATTCGACGCAGGTGCTTCGGTCCTGAAGGGCAGAATGGAATTGTTACTTTGACCCACGTTATCACGGTTCATTCATATTCAGCAGCTTCGCTTTTAATTGTTTTGAGAGCCAAAGACTGTTCAGTGACGCTCGCCGCAACACACCACTGGAATTACAACCATGAACTTTGTTGTTTATTCGATACAATTATTTTTCGCGGCTCTCCTTCATCTGTCTGCTGTAAAGGTAAGGGCTGTGCAATGTGGTGGGTTTTAAATTGTGGAAGGATAAAGCCATTCATTTTTTATTAATGTGTAAACGGAGGTCAGATTACACTGACGAGAACATAATGCACTTGTCCAGTGCCATTACACCATTTCTACACTAGGTTACCTGAAGTTTCACGTGGAAGTTCCTGCTTAAAAGTTCCTGCTTAAAATAATACTCAGGAATATTTAGCTATCAATACTGCGTATCCCGACCAGTTCCTATTCTGAGAAGTAGCCTACAGAGATTTAACATAAATTAGGCAACGGGTTTGGTTAATAAATGCAAATGACTATAAAACAAACTACGTGCTGTAACGGGAGTATACGTGTAGACGGGAGGCTACAGAACAAATACAGACACAACATTGACTTTCTGCATTTTATTAGTGCTCGCGATAGTTTAAGACTTAAAACACTGCAACCAGCTGCTCTCTTGACGAGGATAATGACAAGGTATTACCTGAACGCCTTCGTTTCTTTGTCTCCTGCCTAATTAATTCATTTATACTTGAATCGTGATATGGCAACACACGTATGTTTGATGTAGTGAAACATATTTGTATGAGGTAGACAACCGTCGTTTGTTTGTTGGTTGCTTTGCCGTCATTGTCCCAATGTTGGGTGCAGAATATGAAAAATGTCTGCTTGGATATGAAGCAGATGGTCTGTGAGGCAAACCGGCGAGATTCTCACGCAACACCGAGAGCTGTTGCGCCAGTCCACACCACCTGCAGTAACGCGACCAACCAGCGACCGATCGCGCTCTCTCTCGCCAGCGAGACTAATCTGTAGGCGGGAAAAAGAATAGTCTGAGTTGTAGCAGCAGAATCATTGGCTCTTCGCAGCCGCCTTGAATGACAAATTAACTCCCTTACTAAGAATTTAGAAGAGGAAATTCCATTAAAGAAAAAAAAAAGATTATAAGAGATTATATACCCTGAAAAATCGAAAACTGCTTTCTGAAAGCATTCAAACTCCCTTACTAGATTTTGAAAGGCTCTCTGATTTTTATGGGTCCGGGGCCGACTAGAGGGCCTCAGAAAACTTCCAAGGGGACAATAGTGTGACGTAAAATTATTTTAAAAAAGTATAACTTTTTATATTTATACATATATTTTTGGGTATATTTGCGATTACAGGGCTTCTTTAGTTGTACCCACACTGGATCATAGTTAAGGTACTAATATGTCCTCTATAGGGGTAAATAAGGTACAAAAACCGATACCCATGTTAAAGGGCACAGTGGGTGTAGCTTTGAGGTGACAAGCCCTATAAAGGTTAAGTTTTTATATTTTCTCTGACATAATAATAAATTGACTTTTTTTTATTTGTACCATCAACAGCTGTTGATTTTAATGAAGGACATATGGTTCTCGAAACTAATGGAATCATGAAATCAGCTGTTGTTTATTATCTATTGAGACTGCAAGTTTATATTAATTAGAAGCTTAGAAAACAAGCAACTTTTTCATCATTACAGCAGTACCAGAGGAAATATTTTAGCCTAAATATTGGCAACTCTAAATATTTTCTTGGCCAATGGGTGTCAAAAAGGTTGAGAACGACTGCTTTAAACTCCTAAGAGTCCCAAATCCTTACTTATATACTAAGCATCTAATTCTAGATTCTGGCCATGTATAGAGTAAATAAAGTGCTTCTGGTTGTGTAAAACGTAATGAAACGTTCGCTTCGAGAGTTTCCCAAGCATTACTATTGGTTTATTTCAGTGTTGTATAACGTAGGTCAGATTTAACTTGTCTTAGGTGTTCTGTGACTTACAATTGCCACTTTTCTGTCCTGACAGGCTGCCCACATACCCAAAGAAGGGATGAAGAGCAAAAATGAGGGTAAGTCTCTTTATATGTGCAGTGTTCGTAAATGTTGAAGTGTGTATGATATGAAAAATGTTTTGGAAATGGGGCTAAGAGTCTAGCACCACCTGGAGGATGTATATGTAATGATATTCTCAATGCAAAGATTAAGCTGCGAATGGTTTTATCCCAGTTCTGAGGCAGGTAATAGGCCTACAGTATATACAGTAACCCAGCCAATACTGTATGTTTGTTGTTCTCTTTTGTTACGCAACACTCTGTCATTAATCAGTATAATATCACTTACATAAATATTTGCTTGGACACTCAAGATTAGGAGTCAGGGTATATTTCCCACCCTCATTAGTATCGTCAAAGTGAATAATTTATTCTACCCGCAAGCAACCTTGTGTGGAGTCATTGACCATGGCTGTGTTTGTTTATTAACAAAGATTGCGTGATTTATTCCTGATTTGTCCTCAAGGTCACAATTATTTGTTAGCAGTGGACCTGGTTGTTTGTATAGAGTCCTGTTACGTTTCTGGGGGAACGTGTATTGTTATTTTTACGTCATTCCCAATCTGCTTCCATTCATAAAAACTTTCCCACAATGTAGAGCTCCTATACTATACAGTTTTGCTTTGCATTAAATGAACATATTGAATCTTGGGTAGTAGTAGTCAGTCCATTTATTTTTGACTTTGCACTTTGCTAAATAAAGATATGAGATGCAAACATCATGGCCATAAACAAAAGAAGTGCCATGATAGGGCACTGTGTGAAATGCGGCTGGCACCACCAACTGATTACTAGCAGTTACCGACTTTATCACGATCAGCATCATGAATACAGTTGTGTTTGGTTTTCTTGCATGGCTCTGGGGCACTGACAGATTCATGGGTGGCAGGGAGTGTCACGCAGGGTGGGCTTCTCATGGAGGTCAGGTGTCTGCAGTGAAGTCTGGCGCCACACTGCCTGAGGTCACACTTTTCCCTGGCAGTCTGCAGGTCATGAGGCACTGGGGTCAGAATGAATGATGGGAAGCCAGTTTAAGGAGGTGTACAGATTAGGGTGGGTGTGCAAGTGGGGCACATGTGCTGGTGTGTGCCTCAACATGTGTGACATGCCTTTTTTTGCCCACTTGGGAAAGTCAAGTCCCCAGTGAGCAGAACAGGCCTGTGTGAGGTGTTATACCATGGATGTGACTTTAATGGTGGGCCTTGCTCAGGAAATATTAGATTTTGTAAAGAATGGAAATGATTTACTCACTCTAATTTTATTCCAAACCCATATGCTGTTATTGTGATCAAGTAACGCAAAAGGAGAAGAATCTTCTCGCCGCTCTTTTCACAGTTACCATGACTGCTGGCTATAAAAAGTAAAAAAAAAAAAAAAAAAAATTAGTGAAATAAAAATATAGTAACTTTAAATGTAATCTTTATAACATATTAAGGTTAAAAGTACTTTACATGTTGTTTAGTATGGTTGTTAATACATCAACATAAGTGTACTTTAAAGCGCAACAAAAGATTAATAAAACAATGATTTAAAATATACTTCAAAGTTAAACGTTTAATGTGACACTATTACATGTGCACTTTTTAAAAGTGTACTTAAGAATGTTAAGGAACAGTCATGAAATTCACCTTTTACATTAATATTATATTATGTCTAAATGTACATTTAAAAAATACTACAAGTGCACATTCAATACAATTAAGTGCACTCCTTTTTCACAAGGGTCAAGACTTCTGAAATAGCTTTTATGAGAGACAGACTCAGTCATGGTCATTATGAACTGCCATTACATGGAAAAGAGCTGCATGAAGATACTTCAAAAATTCTCTTTTTGTGTTTCACAGAAAAAAAAAATAACAGCATACAGGTTTGGAATGGCATGACGGTAAGTAAATAATGAGAGAACTTCATGTAAACTGTACCTTTAATTTGACAAAAAAAAAAAAAAAAAAGAAAAGAAGACATCAGTAGCACGATAGTGACTGAACTCTCACTTTGCTTCCTCTTTAGTGATTCCCTTCATGGATGTGTACAAAAAGAGTGCATGTAAGACGCGAGAGATGCTGGTAGACATCATTCAGGAGTATCCTGATGAGATCGAGCACACCTACATCCCGTCCTGTGTGGTTCTCATGCGCTGCGCAGGCTGCTGCAACGACGAGGCGCTCGAGTGTGTCCCTACAGAGACCCGCAACGTCACCATGGAGGTGAGACTGGTTCAATCCAGCGCGTGCAGTCCTTCAACCTGCTTCCTATGACTTCATGCTTGCCCAACATGGGGACAGTGAGGCGGTGTTAACTGGCATGTCAGCTATGTTGTTTACCGCTGCACACTGTGTTTACACCCTGTTTATGTGGCTGAAGTTGCTCTTGGCCACAGCTGAGGCCTGGTCTTGTCATTTATTCAACAGTGTGTAGAATAAAATAAAAATGACAAAGTACAGTCATATAGTGCATGAATGCATGCTTACATACTAAATGTGATTTTTTTTTTTGTATATTCCTGTAGGTACTGCGAGTCAAACAACGTGTATCGCAGCATAATTTTCAACTGAGTTTCACAGAACACACCAAGTGTGAATGCAGGTACGTCTCTAAAACAGAGATTAAATGCATCTTCAAGAAATAGTTCATCCCAAGATGTAAACTGTCCATTATTCTCAAAGTTTACTCACTTATTGTTCACTATTTGTTCTGTTAGAGCACAAAATCTTCAATAATTCAATACACATAAAGGTGTTTATTGGCATCTGTGGTTCCATGAAGAGCCTTTAACATCCATGAAAAGTTTTCATTGGACAAAAGCTTCTTTATAGTGGAAAAAGTTTCTTTAGATTATTAAATTGTTCTTTAGACTTAAAAAAAAAAAAAAAAGGTTCTTTTAAAAACTGTTCATTGAAAGGTTCCTTGAATGAACCAAAAAATGGTTCTTCTATGGCATAGTAAATAGTGACAGAATATTTATTTTGAGTGAACTGTTCCCTTTAAATCATGAAAAGTGAATTAAACATCTGTTTCATCTCTCTTTTTTAGGCAAAAGGTTGAAGTCAAATCAAAGAAAGAAAAGTAAGTTGAGTTTTATTTTTATATTATTATTATTTCCTATGTCAAGCTTTTGGGTGATTTTGAGATAGATCTTTCTGAAATGGTCAATTCTTCCATTTTTCAACTTGGACATTGTGGGATTTGGTTAAGATTCATTTGTTGACAGTATGGACGGTTCTAGATAGTGCAGAGCATTTCTAAACACACGGCTAAAATTGCAATGACTGGGTTGATTGAACGGCGATGAGAAGCAGCCAGCTGGACACTATGTTAGCAGTTAGCACAGTTAGCACTTAGCAATAGACTATTAGCAGTAAAGCTCAAGTGATGCAGTATATCTCTAGCTGCACGCCTGGACTGACCAATCAAATTGAGAGCATAGCATACTTTTAGGAATGTGTTCCAGTTGGAGCTAGTTGTTCAGACTTGATTAGTCAGTGGGTCAGTGTTAATATTATGTACATGACTCACAGTAAGTGCAGCTTCAGCAGTCTTTACTGTCTGTATGTGAGTGGAGCGAATGACAGCTGAGATGATGTGGATGAGAAATGAAAGTGTGCATATCTTCACCATTGCCAGATTCATGTTGCTTGCTTTGTCATAACTGGTGCATCCCATTTGCTTATTGTTCAACACTAGAGTTAGGGTGTTTCACAAGAATTTTGCCTTGTATGAGAGCACTCTAAATGAACTCAGATGTCCACAGTGCCAGCACAGTTCACTTTGTAAACACAGAGTACCGCGAGTTTACTTTATTTTCACTTAAATGTACTTCCAAATATAAAGTTTGAGGAAATCCAGCTCACTCCGTCTCAAAGTCATCTGGACACTGTCCCTGTTTAAAAAAATAAAAAATAAAAATAATAATAAAATAAATAATATATATGGCAGTCTTCAGCCCTTAAAATCTTATTTTATTTAATCTTAATAAAACTTAATTAAAATTCATATAGAATTATACAAAAAAGACAAAAAAATGATAAAAGTATATCAATGATACTACAATGACCCTGTCTATTCCTTCAGCACTCCCTCTACTGGATCAGTATCGCCACTGAGTACTAACAGTTCACAAGCATTGCGTTATAAAGAAATACATGAGTACATGTTAAATATAACGAAACCGTGGTATTATTCATCATGATGCTCAATTGTTTGCTAATTTTGTTGCAACTATATTGTGAGAATTCATTATATCGCCCGGTTTACTACTGCAACCGTCATGAGTCCTGCAGCACGCCTCGACACACCCTCAACCCCGTTTACCCACAACAAAGCTAATAAAGTGAAACACTCGACTGTTCTCACACCCATACAGTCAAATCAGCTTCTACTAAACGATACATACGAATCCCTCCTAATCCTCAGGCGCAAACTCAAGACTCACTGCTTTCAACAGGACTTAATTATGACACAACACCCAAAACAAAACCTGCTTTACCTTTTATTTGTGTTTGACGTCTTTTTATAGCTAGTGCATCTCTATTTCTGGCAGATAACCATTCATAATTTAATGCTTCCCATCTGCTGAACATGGCAGAATCATAAATAAATAGTAATTATGCAAGTCATTTTGGATAAAAGCATGTGCTAAATTCTGAATATGTGCCCTCAGAAAGAAAAAAAAAATAAAATCTTGTCACGTTTGCATGTTTGTTTCTGAAACAAACGCATTTTACCATATTTTAGCACATTTTACTGTATTTAAATATTTGTAAAAAAAGGTTTGCAACAGCAATGTGAAAAAATGTTCAAATAATACGCCTTCAAATGTGGTAAATCTAATTTTAGATCAACAAGTCGAGTGTTGAGCTGGTCAGGTCTCCGCCAGGCCTCCCTGAGGTTTTACAGCCCATGGTGCTTGTGTTAAAGCCTGGATTGCTCCGTATATATCTCTTAAGAGCTCTGACCTGCAGATAACAGAGTCTTTTATAGGATTGTTTCAGTTTTTCTTTTGGGGCGAGGCTCTGGCGCTTTATGGCTGCTGTAAGATGGAGTCTGTGAAGACCACCCGCCGCTTTCCTCACACCGCAGTTGCTCAAGTCTGACCCTTGCCTGCTTCCCCACACTAATCATAGTAACAAGAAGTGTCTGTCGTTAACTCACTTTTATTTTTAGCCTTTTAAATAGTAGGTGATCCTGCGACGGAGGTCATTGTTGGTTACCTTGAGCTGTTTCACAAACCTCATTTAGTATTATTGTGTCTTAAAGGGATAGTTCTCCTAAAATTAGGCTAACCCTCAACCTCTATGAATTTCTTTCTTCTGATGAACACAAAAGAAGATATTTTGCTACCAAATATTTTCTGGTCCCCATTGACTTCCATAGTCAAAGTCAAAGGGACCAGCTACTGTTTGGTTACCTGTTTGGTTAACTTGTTTTATTCAAGTCAAAAATATGATTTAATATTGATGAATCAACCCAAATAGATTATTTTATACCAAGAAATCCTCATTTTATGAGTAAATACCTCTTTAAGGCAACAATTGTAGTGTATATAACAGAAATATCAAATCAAATATGTTGTTTGAAAAAATAAAAAAGCCTTTTTGTGTTATATATGTTTTGTGCATCCACTAGAAACCGCCTTGACACCAGCTGGTCAAATGTCATTTCAAAAATGGTTTCGAAAAGTGAAGTTAGTGCTGATAAAAGCTCTTGCAGCATCTTTTTGCTCTGATATTTTATCTAATGGAAGGACGGTAGGTTCACGTCAGGGAATGTTCCCGGTTTAATTGGATGAGCGGCAGCCGTGTGCGTTTCTGCACCTATAGGTTAATGCGAGCGTACAGAGATGGATGGGGTTAGCTGAGAGGGCTAAATGAAATCCGTTGGTCATGGGGCTAAGCGCCGGCTCTCTGCGTGTCGTCTCTCTCAGCACGTAGGCAGGCGCTCGCGCGGGGGGCGGGGAGCCCAGTGACTCTCGCTTCTGATTCACAAGCTCAAGTTCAGCTCCTTGTACTTCGATCCTTACCTCTAAGCTCCTCAAACACACACACACACACACACACACACACACACACACATGCTACGGCTCAGTTCCTTCAGCTGCTTATTTGGACTTGGTTGATTCCTCATGAGGACTGTCCGTGACGCGCTGCTCCTCGCTTTAATTGCTGATCATTTTAGTGGTCTGTACTAATACCAGTGGAATTTCACAATTCTCATTACACATTTTGATATATCAGCAAGAATGAATAATGATATGAATTTTACTTATTTCAAATGCTAAATATGAAAAAAAAAAAAAAAAAAAAAAGGTTCAGAACTGTGGCATATAACCTTTACACTACACACATTACGATTTCTTAATGTTTTCTGAATGTCGTTGAATGTTTATGCTCAATAAGGCTACATTTATTTGATCAAAAATACAGAAATATTGTGAACTTTTATTACAATTTAAAATAACTGTTTTTCTATTGTAATATATTTAAAAATGTAATTTATTCCCATGATCAAAGCTGTATTTTCAGCATCATTACTCCAGTCTTCAGTGTCACAAGATCCTTCAGAAATCATTCTAATATGCTGATTTGCTGCTCAAGAAACATTCATTATTATCAATATTGAAAGCAGTTGTGCTGCTCCATATTTTTGTGGAAACCGTGATAGAAAATTCAAAAGAATAGAAATCTTTTGTAACATTATAAATGTCTTTAAAAACAAAAAAAAAAACTTGAATGGTATTGTACGTAAATATCAAAGTAGTATTTTTATCAAACAAAATGTACATTAATTATTAATTAAATTATTTAAAAAACAACAACATATAAAGCCTTCTAAAAAGTATTGTTTACTAAAAAGTTTTTTTTGTATCAAATTGGTATTTTTGACATCCCTAGAGCTGATTTCTCAGCATGACTATCCGCAGCTTCATTTAGATGTCCTTTTCTTGCGTTATTTTCCTGTTTTGCAGAAAACCCAGAGTGGGGAGGGTTAAAAGCCGAAAGAGAGCGAGAGAGGGAGATTCGGGCGATCTCAGCGCCTCGGCTCACCTGCGCTCAAGCAGTATTTTGCTCTCAGTCATTGGCTTTATTTCAGGGCAGCTTGTTTGCTCTTTGTGATCTCACTTGTCCTGTCGGCTTAAAGCCCCAGTCTGCATTCATTTGTACTCTAATTCACACTGTTGGCCCACGGCCTGCAAAGAGGAAAGCAACCAAAGGTAAATAAACAGAGGTTGCATGGCTGTCTCTGTCATTATCGTACTAATGTGCTGCCACAGCTGGGATGACGCCATGCTCATGTGATCCCTCACCTGTATTTCGGCCCCTTTGATGTTTCTGAGAAAAGCAGTTGAATTTCTTTCCTGTAGATGGGCTTGTCTTGACTGCACTGAAAACAGTGAAATGACTGTGTGCATTTTTATTATTGGTCTAATTGAAAATCTGGTTTAATCCTCTTTTGTTCAGTTTAAGGCAAATAACACTCCTTATTGAAAAATAAAATTAATTTAAAAAATAAATAAATAAAAATAGTCTTTTGTGTGTGTTGATGTGCAGAACACATACTATTTTTTAAATTTATTTTATTATTCTTTTGTGCATAAAAGAAAAATATGATGCATATTTTAAAACAACATCACTATAAAAATTAAGGTCTTTCAAAGTTGCCTTTATATTAACCAAACTAAATGAAACATTGACTAACAAAATGTATTTAGTTTTACTGTAAGTGAATATTTTACTTTCATATTACAGCTGTTTTTTTTTTTGTTTTGTTTGTTTTTTTGTTTATTATGTTTTTATTATATTGACCTACATTAAATAACATTTTGGCTTATGTCTAAATAAAATATATTGATTAAGTATGGTATGGTCATTATAATAAATACACTTTTTACTTTAAGGTTTTTGTCTTTGGGAAGATAATCATATTAAACCAAAATGTAAGGTTTGAACCAAACCAAAAACAAATACATTTTACTTTTTTTGGTTTTTCCAGTGTAGGTGCAATTACACAATTAAAAAAGTCAAATTTTAGAACAGATAATGTGTTTATGAAACTGTTTTATTTCAAAACCGTTCAAAATATGTGCTTTTGTGTCAAGTTTCTGTGTTGAACAATTCACTTTAGCAGACATTGCTTTTGCTTCATACTGCTTTCATTCGTGTATGTGAATGTGTGTATGTGAATGTACTTGTCTGTCAGTCCAATAACTGTTCCTGTCTGATTTCAATGTTGCAGCTATTCCTTGTGTCTCATGTGTGCTCACTGATGGATGAATGAATGAAGTCAGTATTCGCTCTCATCACACACAATCTGCCACTAATGCTACCTATCTTCAAAACAAAGCAAAAAATGACCCAAATTTGTGCAATGAATGGAGGTGGTGAGTGATGGCGAGGTGCATGAGTGTGTGTGTTTGTTTGTGTGTGTGTGTGTGTCTCCAGCTCTCTGCCCAAATCACTAGTGCTTAGATGTGTCTCTGTCTCTCCCTTCTGCTTCCCTTGCAGCCACTGTGAGCCTTGCTCAGAGAGAAGAAAGCGCTTGTATGTGCAGGACCCCCTCACCTGTAAATGCTCCTGCAAATTCACACAATTGCAATGCAAGTCCAGACAACTTGAGTTAAACGAAAGAACTTGCAGGTTTGTTTATGAACTGTCACCACGTGCAACATGCAACTTCTCATCCAGTACCATATGAAGATCTGAAATGTGCATGCAAACAGCGCTTGTTGCATTTTCCCTTCTATGCTGTATATGCATGGTGACGTAGTGTGTGTGTGAGTGTGTATGTGGTGTATTGCAGTGAGAGACATTTGATTTCAGAATCTGGTTCATTACTGCTGCACACTAATAGTGACATCATGTTTTGGTGTTGAGCATAGAAATGATTAATAGTGTACATGAACTGAATTTGCTGGTATTCTGTCAGCAAGCAACATGAATTTGTGTTTTTGAGTAAACAGGCAGGGATGCTGCATATGTGTGTGTGTTTGTGAAGTGCAACTCACACATCCTGCTCTCAGTAATTCCTTTTTTCATCTTGTCATTTTATGTTCATAATAGGTCAGAATTTAATTTGGTATTATTGATTTTGCCATTACGTGCAAACTCATGCCATTATCTGTTCATGTTTCAGATAGCTAATATGAGATCTTGTTGAATTATATATATGTGAATTTGTGTCCATGCTGTTTGCTTCTCATCAACTGTCCCACTAATTTAAACTGTGTGACCGTATGTTAGCATTCTGTATATGTTGTCCAAATGCTATTGTTATGTTTTGTGGAGATCACAGCATACTTTGATCCTGTGGGTGTTCCACCCAAACCAAATTTTTACCCCATCCAAAATTCTAAAAACTGAACATTTTTACATAACCACTGCCAGAAATACAAAATAGCTGAATTTAGTTTGTGCTTAAGTATTAAGTGCTCTTAATTGTACTGAATATTCACTTGTAGTGTACTTCAAATCTTAAAAGCATATACAAAACTGTACTTGCTGATAATCTAATATTAATGAAATAAAAGGCCGCTTAAGTGAATTAAAGAGAAGGACTTTCATAACTGTTTCATAACATACTTAAGTACACTTTAAAAAATAGTAATGACAAAGTAAAGTTTTAAATATAACTGTTTTACTTTTTTTTTAAATAAGTACAATTGTTTTTATGTGTTGACTAACACACTAAAGCACATGAAAAGTACTTGATTATAATTTTAACTACAGTGTATTATTCAGTAGCTATTACTTAAAGTTAATATATATATATATATATATATATATATATATATCATTGTGAGCACTACTTTTCTATTGTAAACACAGTAGTGTGGGGAAAGAGGCTTAACTCATATTGGTTGGGTGGCTAAAAAACACAGATCAATAAGCGCATAGGCTTTTCCTGACATATACTGACACAAATTTCAAGCAGATCTCTAACCAGTCCATTGTTCTCTTTCAGATGTGAAAAGCCAAGATGATGAGCGGCGCGCTGGGCAGAACAATGAATGAAGGAATTTTTTTTTTTATGGCACAGCACTTTTTAAACCTGAGGATGCATTCCCTGGACGAACTGCAAACACTAGCCTGAACGAAAGACAGAGAATGAAACGAGGGCAGGAGATACCATCCTGATGTAAATTTTTAAGATATTAATATATGAATATATAGAATATATATTATATATATTAAATGACAATGACAATGTGTGTCGCTGCTATCACCTACAAGTAAACGAAGACGCTGCTTGGCGTGTGAATGGGATATATTTCTGTGTCACTGCACCTGGGCCTGTGATTGGACAGACTCTGTGAGGTAAAGCTTCACTGGATTGGCCCCCTGTGGATTCATATTTAAAGACTCGGATCGAATGTCCAAGACTTCACTGAAAGGTGCAAATGACCTCCAACCCTTTACATGAACAGTTACAGACTGTCAATCAAAAGAGAGGAAGTGACATAACAAAGATTCTTTCCGGAATGTTCGGAAAAGTGGGTCCAGGCACGGGATACGAATGCGGAACTATCTCTTTCTGTGATGTCACTCTCACTACGGTGAAGTCTTAGTCACCCTGTACTGACTAACATCCAATAGGACTTGGTGTGATAATACTAAAGGGATATTACATATATGTACATATGGAGATTTAAAAAAAAAAAACATAAATGTGACAAAATGCAAATCGATTCTGACTCTTCGTTCCATTCATAGCAGTAGTAAAAGATAACTCAAATATTTACGTTTGTAACGTTTCCAAAGAGAATATTGCACATGACTTTAGGAACTGTTCCTTACCACACGATATCTGTGTATACATATCTAATATCCCTTTGTGTAGTTCACTACATCTAATTTATAATGTTAGAATATGTTCAGTATTCTGTGTATTTAATTTGATCTATTTATATGCAGTGTTACTGTTGATATTGTTTTGATTTGTTTCCTATTGACATTGTCACCAATCTGAAAAACTGTGGACGGCTTTATAGAACGAAAGACAAAAGAGAAACAAACACTTCAACATTCCTGAAAGCGCCTTTTTTTTTTTAGTTTATTGTAACGTTTTTGTATTAGCGATCAGTTTGGTGGAGATACGAGGCCTGCGGACGAGGTTTTATGATCGAAAAACAAACATTCTCTTTGTGTGAAAGTGCCAGAAATTAGTTTTTGTTTGTTTGTTTGTTTGCCATGTACAGCCACATTTTCAGTATATTTTCACAGTAATATATTTATTGGTGCTGTTAAATATTAACATCCTTTTGTGTTTTAGTATAACTATTAAACATATTTATTTTCAAATGATATTGTTTTTTATTAAAGCAAAAATGGATTTCTGTTTGGCAAGTGTGCTGTTTTTGTCAGTCAAACAATTTACAGTTGCACGCACTGACTTTATTTCCTAAATGTCGGTACATTTATAAAAGAAATAATAAATTATACACGTGCATTCACTGCAGGACAAAGCAACTGCAAATGACACAAGTCAAGATGCTGTAAAGCAATAAAGAGGATGACTATTATCACATATTCCATAAAAATCTTTTATGAAACAACTCCAATGCATGAAACAAAAAGAAAAGAAAAAGAAAGAAAAAATGTCACTTTCACTTCAGACATTGAGATGAAAAATACATGGAAACTGCATAAAAATCATCACTGTGTGCTCACATCATAATTTATTTCCTAGAAGATCTGTGAAGAATTACCATCATTTACACACCCTCATGTCATTCTGACCTTGTGTGTTTTCTTTATTCTATGAAAACTAGCTTCTCTTTTCCATATAACTATAGTGGATGGTTATTTATGCTTCCAAGCTCCAAAAAGGACAAAAAGCATCAAAAAGTCACACCGACTCATACTCTGTATATTTTAGATCTTCCGAAGCCATTTGATACGTTTGTGTGAGGGGAAAAAAATTCTGATGTAATTTATTAAAAATTCATTGAGCTTGTGTTAAACATAGGCTGTTTTTCAAACATTTAACAGAAAAAAAAAAGAAAAAAATCTTTACATTTTTAAAGTCTTTAAATCTCATTATTGCGCTTGTTTATACATCAGTTATACTCAACAGCCCGTTAAATATATTATACAATATGTCAATATGTAGACATATACAAAAGAAGAATGAAATTTATAGAAACAGGACCATGATTTGTCTGCATTGTTCTGCATTGAATACCAAACTACTGATCCAGACATTGTTTTACAACAGCACAAAAATCGAGTAAACTGAATCCCAAGGTTAATTACACATGCTTGTTAGATAATAAGACTCTAAGGAACAATTTACTTATGAAACATCCCTATGAAGGTTAATGATATAGATTACAGCACCTTTTACACTTGCCATGTGACTGATACAAAATCCTGATCAGGATTATAAGCACTGCTTTATTTCCTTGACCTTTGGTTGTGTCTAATGAATGTGAGGAGATTCAAACCAGCGTTTACCAACAGAAAGCTCTGAGAAGCTGTGTTGTTTGGCTTTTAAATCACCATATTGAAAGCAACAGCAGACAGTTTACCTCAGATCTTGAAAACAAATTAAAGGGGTCATCGGATACCCGTTTTAGGGTCTTAATGAAAAGTCCATAACATACTTTGGTTAAAATTTCTTAATGGTATTGTAAAACAACACCCTTTTACCCTGTCAAAAACAGCTCTTTTCACACTAACCTGTTTTGTTGCATGTCCCTTTAAATGATAATGAGCTCTTAGACTGTAAACTTTAGCCGCATTTAGCCACGAAACCTGCTCAGATGTCGGAAGTAAATGAAGACCACTATGTTCATTATTACATCCAACAACAGAACATCTCAATCGCTTAGGAGCCATTCTTGTCTACATCTGCTCTGGCGGTGAAACAATGGCAGACTGATGACAGCTCACTCAGGGCGAGTCTAAGGTAAAAACCCAGTGTCAATCAACAATCGTGAGAGGGGCCTGGGTCTGTGTGACGTCACACAGCCAAGAATCTGAGAATGGCTTTGAGAAAGGGGCTATTATTTTGGAGGATTAAAAAAAAAAAAAAAAACACTATGTGAATTTTTTTGTCATTATAGGGTAGATGTGTACACACACTGCCAACACACATTTATGTTCAAACAACATGTAAATGTGAATTTTGCATCCGGTGAGCGCTTTAAAGCAAAGACGTACGTTAAAACTGTGAACTCAATGCGATCCAACAAGCATATTACATGACATAGATGGTATCAGTCACTCAGTATTTACATTTAATAATGTTAAAAAGGTTTAATACTTAAGAATTAGATTATAAACTTATCCATTTTGTTGCAAGTGCAGTGCGCTTCCAGCGAGAGCCTGCCCATACACGCTTCTGATTGGCTGAGATATTTGATTCTGTCTTGTCGCGTCGCGTTGTTGTGTCGCGTTTGTATCTGCTTGTCTATTATCACCGTAGTTTCAAGACAACGGTGAGACTGCATCGACCTGTAAGGAAGTTGAATTATTGTCACTGGTCACGTTAAGCTTCCCTTCATCGCAGAGTTCAGCCAGTCTTCCTTGTAGCCAGTGATGCCTTGTAGTGATGTAAAGCCTCAGTTCGTGCAAAAACCAGCCTCGCCTGAGCGAGAGGATCACCTTCGCTCCACCTTCGCTCCTCCCTCGCTCCTCCCACCCTTGGTTCCACTAAAGACTCTCGGCCTTACGGCTGTACTGGGTTCCCTCGTCCCACCGGCTTCAGCATGGTCAGTCATCACTCTACTTATGCCACAGACTTACGAGCCTTCCGCTGTGCTCAGTCCTTCCACCCCTACGGCTTCAGCAGGTTTTTCTCTGCCTCAGTCCTCAGTCACACCGGCTTCGCCTCAGTCCTCGGGCACTCTGGCTCCACCTTAGACACTCGTCGCTGTGGCTTTGCCTAGGCCTCCTGTGCCAGAGGTGTCGCTCAAGTCCATCAGCTCTCCATCTACGCCCGGGGATCCATCGGCTCCTTCTCCATCGGTCGTCCCCCGGATGTCGTCGGCCACATCTGCAGCTTGGTTCCTTCCTCCGTTGACTTTGCCGTGGACTATTGTCATGGCTGAGCTCTGACCACCTGGACATTCCTCCTGCTTCACCCATTGGCTCCTCCCTGGTCTCCTCCATCTGTCTGTCTACCAGTTTTCACCATCCCTTCTCCAGCCCTCCCTAATCTTGGCTTCACAGGGAATAGTGTCACAGACTTTCAATTATTTTTGTATTATTTTCTGTTTTAATTGACTTTGTTGAGTTTATTTTATTAGTTCATTTAAATCATCCGCTTTAATCATAATGTGGGGTCATAATGTCATAATGGTGATTACATTTTTATTTATCTCAGTGTGGTTTTGTGATGCAACATAATCTTTTCTTTGCCAGCGAACCTGAGATCCAGAGGCATCTCTGCTATTGTTGTCTCTTTATTTAAGTGTCTATGGCCAGGTTACACAAAACGCTGCACCAAGTGTGGCCACTGACTCAGCAAATAACACAATTAAACCCTGAGGAACTGCACTGTACTTTGTGCAGACAGACAAAGGTTTGGTCTTTAGTAAGCAATGCATAGTTGCGGCGTTCAGTTGTAACAGTCGTGTCTCTGGAGGCAGCGAGCGCCTGACGGGTGAGAGATTAAATGCTCCCTAAACAGCCCTTGTGTAAACCTGTCTGTTGTAACCATGAACCTTACACCCCATGCAATGTCTAAAAAGAAAGCCAGCAATATTAAATCCTGAAAATGGCTTCAGTCTCGTAACCGATTATTTTTCAACTAGATGTTGAATGTGTACCGAGTGAATTAAAAGTGTCACTTCAGGAGTCCATCTGAGATTTCCCAGTTCACACGTTGTCACCAGAGCAACGTGCCTGCGATCAAGTATTCTGCTGTGGAAACTGCCCTCACAAGGATCCAGTGTACGTCATCCAGTCACCTGCTCTGCAAGTGTAGCTCAGCAGTCCTCTAGAGTCACTGTGAGTGTATGTGTGTGTGTGTGTGTGTGTGTGTGTGAGAGAGAAACTGTTCTCTCGTGCTGCTAGAAAGGACTGACCTATATTTAGCTACCTAGGAAATATACCAAGTCATCTGTCATCTGATCTAAAGCAGAACACAGACAAAGATAGAGGTGTATCTTTTTTTATATCACTCTTGTTCACACTGTTTTTCTACCTTAGAGAGGTAATGTACTTCAGGATAATTAATCCAGACCCAGATCCATGCCACTTCTGTCACCGTTACCCTGTAACCCTTTTATTTTTATAGTAAAACGAACAATTGCATGAATGATGCATAATGGCCCCACCATTATAGTTCTAAAAATTATTAGTTTTTCATGTTTGTCAGTATAGGGATTATTTTAAAAGGTCAACTCTGTTACCATAATTTTGTGTACAGTAGTAGTACTACTACTACTACTGTAAAGCTGCTTCTTAGAAAGAACATTTTTCATGACAGAACTTGTCAAATTAAAGCTGACTTTTCAGCATCTTTACTTGGTCTTCAGTGTCATATGATCTTCAGAAATCATTCTAATATGCTGATTTGCTTCTCAGGAAACATTTCTGATTATAATCAATGTTGAAAACAGTTGTGCTGCTTCATATTTTTGTGGAAACTGTGACATATTTTTCCATCAGGATTTTTTGATGATGAAATAAAAATTATTTCTTTTAAAAATAAAACAAAAAAAAACTTTAACTTTTAAGAGTAATGTAATTAAATTCCACTAGATATTAAAATGTATTAGTAGAATCTGTTTTATTTTGATTCAGATGCATTTATTTACACTTAAACACATATTTTTAATAACATGTTATAATAAAATGTGAGTCACTGCTGACTCACTGAATGAAGAGCTAGCACTGAGTGGTAGAATATTAATACAGTACATTTTTCCCTTTTACCTTTTATCAGACTTTGGAGTGGATTGAGTAACTGTAGCCTGTGATACTGTACATGCTTGAGTAATTATTGGAGCGTAAAGCCAGTGCTTAAGCAAACAATGCTGTTGTCACATTTTCCTGTCTGGAGGGCAGTTCAGACCAGCACTGACTGGAGACAATGGACTGAATCCAGATAATATATCAGCCGCTGACAATAGACACTGAAGGTTAAGAGTGACTTCACTCTTCCCTATGCATGTCTGACAAGTCTTATGAAATTCTATTATCTCCAGATCTTTTTGACTTCTGTGTAGGGAAGGGGAAAAAAAGTAAATGAAAGTTATATGGTATAAGTTTATAGAATAAATTGTTTAAATTGAATAAATTGGTTTAAAGACAAAAAATATTTGCCGCCAGACAGTTTATTTAATATTCATTGGTTTTATTATTATTATTATTATTAGTAGTAGTAGTAGTAGTATATAATAAAATACATCAATTCATGGCATTTTAAAATACAGTTTCAGAAGTTTGCCTGCCCATTCAGCCCTGCCAGGTAATGGTAAAACGAACTTGGCTTGCTGTCTGTGAAGGAGGCTCAAAACCCGAGGCTCGGCTTGAGCTCCGAGTAAGAACAACCCCCCCCCATGATGGGATTTAAAGGAGGAGAAGGGGTAGTGGAGGGATGCCGGAAGAATAGTCGCTTGGAGGGAACAATGACTGCTGCTTATATACGGTCAAAACGATGATTTGCAGGACTGGATAATTAGGCTCCTCCCGAACCTGCGTTGTGAACATCATTTTGTAAAACACAAACTAAGAAATTTGACAACATGGTTGTAATAAACACCTCATAGCACTAAAATAAATTTTCCCGAGGATAAACAATGTTTTAATCAGTGATTAAATTACCCTTTAAATGACCCTATAACAATGGTAGTGTCCAAAAACAATGTCATGTACATAAAAGGCTGGTTTCTATGCATGTTGTCTATACATGCTTTTCTTTATTTTGACTGGTGAAGTAGCACGTGAGAGGAATCAAACTGATTGATCTTCCGGGTGGCACACACACACAGAGAGAGGCAGACAGACGGTGTGTTTTGTGGATAAGGGAATCAACATGAATTAACTAATGTGGGGGTTGAGCAGTGCATTTAATAGGATCCTGTTGTAAACCTGCCTGTTTCTCTGCCGATAAGACCCATGTATGGAACACTTTTAAGGACATCTCGCCCCTTTTTCAACCTGTCAGTCACACTGTGCAAAACATTTGTCCAACACATCATATTTTTGATAAAAATAGACAAAATTTCACTCTACTGATTATATATTGAGCACTAATAAAAATCTGAATATTCCATAATCCATTCCATAATTTCATAAATTAATTCATAATATAGTTAATTCATATAGGCTACATTTGCAACACCATTCAAAAGTTTGGCATCTATAAGGTTTTTTTTGTTTGTTTGTTTGTTTAATATATTTTTGAAAGATGTCTCTCATATGCTCCCCAAGGCTGCATTTATTTAATCAAAAAGAGAGCAGAGGCTTGGATTAATTTGCAGCAGTAGTGTTTTATTTAAAAAACAAACAAACAAGCAAACAATAAATAAATCTGGAGCATGGGATACGGAGAACGCAAAAAAAAAAGAAAAAAAAAGTGACAATAACCAACCAACTCAAGATACAAACACAGGGCAATATGTACATGGGAAAACTAACTACAGAACAATACACAGATGAAGAACATAATCAGTGACCATGACAACTGAATAGGAAATAATTAAAAACCAAGGCAATACCAACAGCTCTGAAAACAGAAATAAAACGTGAAGGGAGGTGATGATGGACCTTAGGGGGTGGGAAGGAGGGCTAGGTCTAGGTCCCCTGAGAGGGAGAAAACCATGTTTAGGGGGTGTTGGGGGAGCAGGAGAAGTTCTGAGCTCGAAAAGATGATTCCTTCAACCACGGTTGATAAGGTTGGTTCAGAGACTGTGATTGTGCCAGTGGTGACTGGGGAGAGCCAGCTGAGCAGGAGGACAATAGCCGCTTTTCCACTGTCGGACAAATGCAAGCCAGCGCTTTCAACGGGCCGGTTAGGGCTAATAGCCTTGTTTCTGTAGCACCGAGCCCAAAATACTGCGTTTCCACCATTGGGCCAGAAGCTCCGCAGCGCTTCACTAAAACCCACCCTTTACATGCCTCTCTGGAACAACGTCACGCAACCCCATCATTTCACCAAAAAAGACAAATTATCAGAAAACAAATTAGAAATAAAATCACTGGAGCTAGCACAATCACAAAATGAACATGATAAAAGCGGCCATTTGTCTGCATTTTTTGTTGTTTACTTAATGATTTAAATCTAAAAGCATTGATGTTTTACCAGTTTTATAATAATAAGTGATACATTGATCATAACGAATGAATTTGTCAGGATTGAAAATTAGTCACAGGAATAAAGTAGTATTTACCATTATTTCACAAAAGAGGACACTTATTCAGTCGTGTCTGTTTCTGTTTATTTGTAGTCACCGTATATGTCACAGTTAGAAAGAATGATCATTTCTATAATAATCAAAATTAGTAGGGAGCTCCCAAACAAAAACTATGACTATGATATATTTTAAGACATAGGCCTACGTGGAGCTAAATATGAACATCAGACAGTCAGGTACAAATTGACGAGAATTAATGACAGATAAAATATATTACTAAATAAATATACAACGGTGATAGCCTATGTGTGTCACAAATCAAGCTGGAGACAACAGGTAAGTGAAAGACATGCAGGTTTATTAACATAAAAGGAGCAAGGGGTGATCATTTGGAACAAGGCAGGTGAGAATCCAACACAAAGTAAAGTTCAATGATTCGTAGCTTAATACTGAGGTTTGGTTTCTGTGCAGGTTCAGGAGAGGTTCGTGATCGAGCAGAGCAGAGCAGAGCAGAGCAATGTAGGAAGATCATCAGGAATCTGGAGGTACGTAAAGACCGGTAAGTAGCATACAGAGACTCTGGTAAAGTTCTGGGTCGTGAACGGTAGACCAGACGGTGAGTGACTGGAAAGAGTGTGCTTATCAATGGTGGCTTGATTGCTGATGACAGGTGCAGGGAATTCTAAGTGATAGTGATCATGACTGAGAACAGGTGTGAGCCCGGGAGGATTCTGGGACATGGAGTCCAAAGCTGGTGACTGGTGACTGGTGACAGAGACTCCCTGACAATATGATTTGTCTGATTTCTTCAAGCAGTCGTATTTACCATGTTTACTATGATCATAATCCACATCGGATCTCTAACAGAAGTTATTTCAAACACTCGGTGCTGTCGGAAAGTGAGTTTTGAGCTAAAATTATTTTAAAAGTCTTTAATGCTGGTGTTACAGCTGTGTAAGAATTACAGAACCTCAGACACTTTGAACTTCTGAGATGGACAACACCAACACGGTGTATTAACATACAGACATCTGTCTCCACATCCCACTGAGAGAAAAGGCAGGAAAACGCCTCTCTCACATATGCATCAGTTCCTTTTCATCCCCTTCCTTCCCCTCACCCATCCTTCCCTCCACTCTGCTCAAAATGGTCAATAGCAGATTGTAATGTTCTACATTAATGCAAGTGATATTTACAGTCATGTTTGGTATCATTTGAATTGTCTCAGGGTGTCTGGTACAATGGGCTCATTCTTACAAGAAGTAAACTAAAAGGTAATACAGATCCTAAGAGTTTAGAGATATTTTGCACACTGTAGAGGCGGGTCAGTTTCAGTGGTTTCTATGCAAAATTACCTTTTGTCCCAAAAGGTGTTAACTCGTCAATGCAAATTCCAATCGTTAGCTCCTGTCTCCATCTCGGGGATGTTGGTCTTGGTCTGGGGTACTTAAGGAAGTGTTGCAAAAGGATCGGGCGTTTTTCTGTAGCCAGAAGCCCGTAGTGTGGTGTGTCTCTATACTTCACACTATGTATTTCTATAAAGTCAGGTATGCATCTTTTACTCGTAGATTTATCTTTGAGAATTCGATGTTTTGTATTGATATGATTTGATATCTCTGAATTGGCTATGTAATTGACATAATACATATTTACCTGACTGATAATAAATTGTTACATTTGATCTTATTCTGTTTTACTCTGTAATTATTGACTCTAGGAGAATACGTTGTATCCTTGTTAGAGACATGAGCACCAGAATGAACGTGTAAATATAAAGTAAAGAGTCACCAGAATAATCAAATATCAGAAGAATACTAATTAGAAATAGACAAACAACCAATTTGCATTTCAACCTAAATTCGATGTTATAATAAAAATGGAGTCAGATTAGTTAATAAAAATGGAGTCAGATTTGAAGTTAACCCAGATTTAATAACTTTGCGCGCTGAAAAGACCGAACACGCAGGAAACCTTCACCCACGATTGGATACCGTCCTTGGACCAAATTCGTGGACCTTACAGTGGTGACCAACCTCCGTGATCTCCCTACCTAGGTGAGTGGCGTCTTTCCAGCCAATTTCGGTTTGATTCTCACTGAGGATATGAGGCTTGAGCTCCTTCTTCCCTGTCTACAACTGCTGTGGTAAGTTTGCTCCTTTTACTTATTAAAAGTGTTGAAGGAAAGCTTTTTGCATCTCACATATAGACATTTTTAGAACGGGTCGACATACCCATCATTAGACCGGAGACCGTAGAAATCTGGTGGGAGGAGAAATTAGCCGGAAACATGACTTTTCAGGGACAGTATAGCAGCATTGCAGATCAGGAGATCATGGAAATTCACGCTGTGCATATAAAAAATATCCTTCTTCATTTAAGCGGTAAAGGATTGAACATTACATGGAAAAACAACGAAATCATATCCTGGTTTTTGACGGAAGGAGAAAAATTGGCATCTAAATCAAAATATAAAAACAACAGCTGCCATCGTCTACTTGCTTCGGAAAAACGACCTAGAAACATTAGCCGAAAATGAACGCATAATAGAGAGTATCAAAGAAATCGAGAAAGCACGTTCGGATGAATTACAAAAGCTTAGAGCACAGGCCGAGGCATTTACATACGAAAGACAAGGTTGGGCAAGAAAAAGTGAAAACATGGCAAGAAAAATAGATGCGCTCAAAAGAAACTCAAAGCCGGCAATAATTATATATCAGCCCTTGAAGACTGCTGTGATAATGCAGGCTTCCCAGTGGCTGCAGTAAAGAAAGCAGCACTGGATGAAACTTTTGATTCTGAGGAAAACAGTGATAGCGATGATGATGATGATGTTGCTGCGTTAGAGAGTCGAACACGGAGAGAAACTCGTAACCGAGCTCCCGTTCAGAGACATGAAGAACGAAATCAGCGAAGTCCGATCAAAGCAAGAGCAAAACCCAGCGAAAGACCACCCAAATCAATCAGAGTCGCTGTACTAAAACCATGACTAACGCTAACGATGAAATAACCACAATTAGCCGCCCATTAACATGCGAAGAGTGTACAAAACACAAACAAATCGTGGGAATGATGCCCAAAGAGGGCCATTCCAACCCTACTGGGAAACACTGATGTTACAGGCTACAGTGTTTAAACTAGAAACTAGAGATGTGTGGCAAATAGCACTCCTTACGATCCCTGAAGAACTAAGATCGAAACTAAGCCCAGAGATGAAATCCGGTGACATAATCAAACGAAATAATAATGAAACCGACGAAAGTATCTATGAACGATTAAAACAAGCATTGCTAGATATGAGGGACCAACGACCGCGGATTGGAGCAGGATACTAGAAATTAAACAGGGAAGCAATGAACCGTTTGAAACATACGCTGAACGTCTGTGGGTGACATACAAAGAACATTCCGGTCTAGAAACTGCAAGCCGTGATCACGAACCGTTATTACAACTCATAAAGAACAATGCTGGCACTCCAGTCCAAAATGCATTGTCAAACGGAGTAGATCCAGCCAAAAACACGTTCAGAACGATAGTAGATTGGGGTTCGAGGATAGAAAACAGATGGAAATCAAAGGCCCTCAATATTGCATCTGCACAGGGGTTAACAGAAGAAAAGCACAAATTATTCTAACAGAAATGGGGCTGAAAAGCATGTCCACTTCTTGGAAGAGGTGACTTGCTGTGATGACTCTAGAACTCTTAGTTCAGGAAAGCATGTGCCACTGCTCAAGATAGCGTGCCAGTTTCAGTTCTTAAGGTGATGCAGCACAATAATGGCACAGAGTCATGTACCAGAATGCATGGTGTAAGAGAAGCATTAGGGAGTCATGAAAACCTCAAACTTCAGGAGAACACAGCAGACAACCCTATGGCAAAGACAGCAGGTTTTGTAGTTCCTGTCACAAAATAGGCCATACAGAAGAAAAATGTTGGGCACTGGGAAGGAGTAGACCTCCACCTTATTTTCTGAAACATAGGAAATCACTTTCTAAAGGCAAAGATCAATTGTTTACATGTAACAAGTCATCCTCAGGTAAAACTCTTAGTGAGTTAACTGCATTGCTCACACAAGGCTTCCAGATACTGACTTCACTTGCTAGTGGGTTAGCAGCTTAATAGCGATGAGTTTAATATGTAAATATCCCAATTTCAATGATCCTGTTTTATTTTCAAATTTGTAATTGTGCTAAGCATGATAATGCGCATATAATACACATAGACTAGTTGAGTTTATTCTTTAAAAACACATGACTGCTTTACTGTAAGTTTGCGAAAAAATACTTAGGTTTAAGGTTGTAGATGCTACATGCATACTAGACCGTGTGTCTTCTGTGAAATTGGAATAACTGTTATACTGGAATTACATAGCAATTTTAAGTTGCATGTGTGTCTATCTATGTTAAATTTGTTTGTCTCCTGAGTGGTACACTCTGCTATTTTCCATAGCTGCAGTTAAACCAGGTACAGGAGCATAGAATTGCTATATGGCCACAGAATGTTTTCACAATTGTCTTAACAATGAAAATGACCAGCAAGACCAAATGAAATAAATAGGCCTTTGACACGTAAAACAATGACTATGCATTGCATCAGCTCTGAACCTGCTCAAACTCCTCAACACCTTTTCATATTCAAATGAATTAACACGTGAATGCAATTTGTGACAACTTAGATCTTGTTGCAGATTGATATGCTACCCAGTGCCAAGAGGAGGAGATGTGTTTTCATTTTAATAGTGTGGCACAAGCGATAGCAAACCAATTCATTCTTCGCTGGGTAACACCAACCAAAAATTAATCTGATCAGAAGGACTGATTAGCATTAATATTCCACAGTTAAACACCAACTGATTTTCTAAATTTACTAGAAAAATAATGAAAGGGAGGTGAAAAATACTCAAAATTAACTGGGTTCTCTCAGTATTTGTTTCTGTCTCAGGTTGACCACTGCAATTCCTTGAAAGTGAGATACCAGGAAAGCACCTGATTCCAGCTACATCAAACCAGGACAGCGGAATTGTCAGAATATAACCTGAAATTGCGGGAGATGGGTGCAACGACTCTTCAAGAGGCCATTCACACTTCACAATAGTACATTACCACACAAATATCTACATGGCCTTCCGGATTAGCACTGGAACTAAATTTTGCAACACAGATTGTTATAGATTAGACTCCACCCATCTCCCAGACATGAGCACAGAGCACACACATTTGCATCATCACCTCATCTATACTAACCAGTCTGAACACTACGCATCACAGAAGACAGTGATGGCTTAGATTTCAAATATGGTACTCCACTAAAGACCTATTGTCCATCTTCACACTAACAGAACAACATAGCTTCACACACATAGGACAGTAGAGCTAATCCCATGATGACAATCTAAAGAAAGACACATAATAATTGCTATTTACAAACGTCATCTCATGGGAAGCACATAATATACGTATGCATCACAAATCGATGATGTTAAATTATGAACAAGGCAAATCTGCCATGAAAATTCAAAAGGTTATTGGGATGTCTTGGCAAACCAGAGGGCCCGCTGGTTTCCCAACAGATCACTAATAACAGAAACATTATCAAAATGATTAAACATGGAGTGCGGACACTTCTGTTGATCAGCTACAAAATGTGCAATTTGACTATGGCATCCAATGTGACATAGCTTGCATGACACACACACACACACACACTATTACAAGGGATCCAGGATCTCCATTCTTGTATAAAACCTAAGCACACTTTAGATCACTACCTTGAAATCTTAGGTGACTTGCATTGGAGAACTAATATATATATATATATATATATATATATATATATATATGTATATATATATATATATGTATATATGTCTACACCTTTATAATTGGAATTGAATATTTAATATTATTATTATTGTCATGTTTTAATGATGCATACCAACTTTATAAATATGTAAGTTACACTGACTTTTGCTACTTTTCATTTGAGCCACTCAGACCAAGCATTCTTTAATTCCACTACCATTAAAATCCATCAGAGTGGTAGTGAGGAATTGGCTATTTTAAAATGGGACCACCTTATGAAATGAGACCTCAAAAGACACCTGAGACCCAATATACCATTCGCACTTGTTGACATGAACCTACCTTATGTTTTTGCTTTGTTATAAGTTCTTGTACCAAATCTCACAGCTTTCTTCTCATTTTCAATGACATAAAGTTCATCATTGTTCAATCATTGAGCCATTAAGATGCTGTTTAAGTGTCTCACACAAAGCAGTGTGTAGTCCTAGGGAAGGTGTCACTAGAGACAGAAGTTTCTCCATGATGGAATGACTCATCAAGCAATAAAAGGCCTGGATTGATTCAATGAACTATGCACACGGGTTGTCCTCAACCAGACATATGAAAACCTGAACCCATTCATCCACCTGCTGAATTCAAGCTACATGCACCTGCTGAGACTGGTGTACACAAAGGCCTTTCTAAAGGCCTCTACAACTGCAAATACTACATCACAAGGACCACAAGTGTCTGACAAGTGACCTCTTTGGGAATCATATGGAATTGACCCACGTGGTCAAAGGGAGGAAACTGTAAGAATTACAGAACCTCAGACACTTTGAACTTCTGAGATGGACAACACCAACACGGTGTATTAACATACAGACATCTGTCTCCACATCCCACTGAGAGAAAAGGCAGGAAAACGCCTCTCTCACATATGCATCAGTTCCTTTTCATCCCCTTCCTTCCCCTCACCCATCCTTCCCTCCACTCTGCTCAAAATGGTCAATAGCAGATTGTAATGTTCTACATTAATGCAAGTGATATTTACAGTCATGTTCGGTATCATTTGAATTGTCTCAGGGTGTCTGGTACAATGGGCTCATTCTTACAAGAAGTAAACTAAGAGGTAATCCAGATCCTAAGAGTTTAGAGATATTTTGCACACTGTAGAGGGCGGGTCAGTTTCCAGTGGTTTCTATGCAAAATTACCTTTTGTCCCAAAAGGTGTTAACTCGGTCAATGCAAATTCCAATCATTAGCTCCTGTCTCCATCTCGGGGATGTTGGTCTTGTTCTGGGGTACTTAAGGAAGTGTTGCAAAAGGATCGGGCGTTTTCTGTAGCGAGAAGCCCGTAGTGTGGTGTGTCTCTAGACTTCACACTATGTATTTCTATAAAGTCAGGTATGCATCTTTTACTCGTAGATTTATCTTTGAGAATTTGATGTTTTGTATTGATATGATCTGATATCTCTGAATTGGCTATGTAATTGACATAATACATATTTACCTGACTGATAATAAATTGTTACATTTGATCTTATTCTGTTTTACTCTGTAATTATTGACTCTAGGAGAATACGTTGTATCCTTGTTAGCGACATGAGCACCAGAATGAACGTGTAAATATAAAGTAAAGAGTCACTAGAATAATCAAATATCAAAAGAATAATAATTAGAAATAGACAAACAACCAATTTGCATTCCAACCTAAATTCGAGGTTATAATTAAATGGAGTCAGATTAGTTAATAAAAATGGAGTCAGATTTGAAGTTAACCCAGATTTAATAACTTTGCGCGCTGAAAAGACCGAACACGCAGGAAACCTTCACCCACGATTGGATACCGTCCTTGGACCAAATTCGTGGACCTTACAGCTGTTAACTATATGAAATAATCTGCGGCACTGACATTCTCTAGACATGGAAAAACTCAACCTTTCTTCATAGCCACTCCTCAAGCCCGAGCTGGCCTGCTTTGGCCCAAGGTTTTGGCAGGCCAAAAATCTCTGGCTTTTGGCCCGAGGAAGCGCTGACAAGGCACGATAAAGCCCCAGAAGTGACAGTGGAAATGCGAATGGCACGCACTAGCACGCCCGCTTTTGTCCCGACAGTGGAAATGCAGCTATTGAGGATCTAATGGGCTGCACAGAAACAGATGAAGCAGGAAGGAGTTGAGGGTGGGCACAAGTGTGGGGACTGATTCTGCAAGCTGTGGCTCCGGGATGGGCATGGCGGCAAGCTCTAGTCTAGCAAACTCCATAATTCAGTGGACTCTGGCTCCAGGATTGACAATCCACAGAAATTTGGCTTTGACTTGCGATCTATAGCAGGCTCTGGGTCCGTGGTGGCTGGAGACATCCTAGACCTCCCCCGTGCCAGCAAGACCTCAAAGTTGCATCAAGCCATGCTGATCAAGCAACTCTCCCGACTACCACCGAGTCAGAATAACATTTTTGGTGTTACTCTTCAACCCGGAAAAGCTCAATCACAACTCCAATGCCACTGAACTGTTGAACCATCAAGACTTTCATCCGAGACTGCATCTGGACGCTCGTTCAACGGCCAAGGCAATACAAGTACTGTACATTTAAATAAACGAAACAGCAGTTTAGTAGTAAGCTGTACATCCCTATTCCATGACTCCTTTTCCATAACTTCATTCCCTAATTTCTATAATGGTTTCATTCATTCACTTGTTCTTCCCTCTCTAGCCATGTATGTGTGATGTGTGTATATGTTTGTTTAGACTAGTTATTTATTAGTGCTTTATTTAATAAAGCTTTTGTGCACACTTTCACGGGGTTTCTGTGGTGCTGTAAGAAAATTATTTTCTGTGGCCATGAAAATAAAATTTCTTAGAGATATAAAATTACACTGAATGTTTGCTCGACAAACAGGTTAGTTCACTGTAATATTAATTATGCTACAATTACTTCTGGCAGCTGATATATGGTAAATAATTGTAATCAATTATAATTATTTATATGCATCTCCATTTTGGGCTAATTAGTTACAACTATGTAGAATGTGTGTTGGTCAACTGCGTAGAAATGAAACGATATCAAAATCTCTCGATACGATAATATCACGATATGAAGTCCACGGTACAATATTAATTGTGATATTTAAAAAAAAAAGAATGAAGAATTGGGAAAAAATTTAAATTTTGTGCATTTTAAAGTTACAGTGCCATGAAAAGGTTTTTGTCCCCTTCTTGTTTATATATATATTTATATATATATATTATTATATTTTTACATATTTGTCACACTTAAAAGATTGAGATCATCAAACAAATTTTAATATTACACAAAGATAATGCAAGTAAATACAAAATGCAGTTTTTAAATGATGATTTCATTTATTAAAGGAAAAAAGCTGTCCAAACCTACCTGGCCCTACATGAAAAATGTATTGCCCCCTCCTGTTCACAAATCATGAAAGAACTGTGATTAACCACATTATTTTAGAAAGCTGAGTTAAATTTCACTAGCCAAACCAAGGTCTGATTACTGCCAGACCTGTTGAATCAAGAAATCACTTAAATAGAACCTGTCTGACAAAGTGAAGCATGCTTAAAGAGCAACACATCATTCCGCGATCTAAAGAAATTCATAAACAGATGAGAAACAAAATAGTTGACATTTCTAAGGCTTTGGGACTCCAACAAACCACAGTCAGAGCCATTATCCACAAACGGAGAAAACTTGGAACAGTGGTGAACCTTCCCAGGAGTGGCCGGCCTACCAAAATTACTCCAAGAGTCAAGTCAAGTCAAGTCAAACTTTATTAAGATCCCTTACGGGCAATTTAGATGCAGCAAGATTCAGAAACACAGCAGACCCATACAATACATTCCAAAACATAAATACATAAAAATATATAAATAAAATACAGTAAATACAGTAAATTTCCCTAATAGATTCCTTAAAGACCATTCAACAGCCGAATTGCACAGGGAACAAACAAGTATTTGTATCGGTTACTTTTCATCTTTTATAGTCTATAACGGGAACCTGAAGGGAGCATTAAAAACTCTGGATACAGAAAATGGTCACTGTCCAGGAGCACAGATTGGGCCCGACTCAAAACATTTCTATTAAACAAAAATGACAAACTTCTTTGTTCTTTGCCTATAATCTTCCCACTAAGAGTAACTATTCTATTTAATGCATTTCTATGTTTCACACTGAGATTTCCAAACCAGCAGCTAACAGAAAAGGACAGCACCGGCTCAATATAAGACTTATAGAACAATTCCATCATTGTCCGATCTACATTGAATGATCTTAATTTTCTTAAATAGTATAGGCACTGCTGTCCCTTTTTACATAATACCTCTGTGTTCACATCAAAACACAATCTATTATCAATAGTGGTGCCCAGGTATTTGTAACTGCCCACACATTCTACCTTCTCACCCCTAATAAGGGTAGTCTGGGAAGAATGTGGTTTTGTTCTAAAGTCGATAATCATATCTTTTGTCTTGGACACATTCAATTGCAAACAGGCATCATCGCACCATTTCATAAAGACATCAACCACTGGACCATGACACGTTTCGTTATTTTCCAGAAGACTCATGATGACTGTATCATCAGCAAACTTTAAGAAAAATCTATTGCTGTGTTTACTTATACAATCATTTGTATATAAAATATACAATAAAGGACACAAAACACAGCCTTGAGGAGTTCCTGTAGATGTTATCAAGGGAGATGAAAAACTACCATCAACTCTCACTCTTTGAGTTCTGTCAGTTAGAAATTCTAAAATCCAGCCCACCAAATTAAAATCAAGACCAAAATCAGTAATTAACTTCTCTACCAAAATATGAGGTTGTAAAGAATTAAAAGCAGATGAAAAATCCACAAACAAAAGCTTGACATGTGTTTTGCCCCCTTCCAAGTGCTTTAATGCCAGATTTAATAAAGTTGCTGTTGCATCTTCAACACCTCGCAGTGTTCTATAAGCGAACTGAAGGGGGTCTAAAAGATTTTTAGTTTTAGCCAACAGCTCCTCTTTTACCAATTTCTCAAAGCATTTCATTATAAGAGATGTTAGTGCTATTGGCCTAAAATCATTTAGTGTTACTACATTTACAATTTTAGGTACAGGCACCACAATAGCCTGTTTCCACACTTTAGGGACTCTCTGAAAAGCAAAAAACCATTGAAAAATATTACAGAACACTGGTGCCAGTTGCTCAGCACAAACCTTATACCACCCAATATTGGCTGGTCCAGGAGTTTTTGTCTTCTTACAACCCTTAAAAACTTTAATTATATCTGATTCATCAAGAAAGTTGTTACACTGTAAAAAATGATATGATGAAAAAGTCATGACAACTTATGTTTTAAAGTTACTTTAACTCATAAAAATAATTTAAGCAATTTCAACTTTTTTTTGTAAGTTATGCTAGATTCAACTTGATTTTTTAAGTCAGTTTAATGTTATTGAAATTCAAGGAGACCAATTTAATTCAGTGAACTTAACATTTTAAGTTCTAACTTAAAAAAAAAAACATTAAAAAAAAACTTAAAAGTTTGCTCGACTTATTTTTGTGCACTGTAAAACCCGACAAGTTAGGTTAAGTCAAACTTTTTGAGTAAACTTATTGCCTTAAACCATTTAAGTTTTTAAAACTAACAATTATAAGTGCTCTGAACTTATTTCAGTTGAGTTCACTAAAATAAGATATACATTTCAAATAAGTGATTAATTGAGTAATAACTGAGCATTAGTGATGAACACTTGCTGTTAACAAATATAATCACTGAAGAAAAAGAAACACAAGAACAACTAACTTTAGTCACAGCCTTAGATGAAATCAACTGAAATAAAATACATTAAATCTCTCAAGATCTGAGTAAACAATCCCACAAACAGCATCACCAGCTCCACTTATTAATAACCAGACTGACTTTATTTCTGTCAGACATCTACAGAAGATCTTATTGAGAATTAACTAAGGTTTAGATGTTGATTTATTGTTTCAATTGAAGTAACCATGTTAGAGATCAGTGTCTGCTTTAGTTGGGCTCTTGACCCTTGACTTCTGTTTTAGTTTTTTTTTCCCCTCCTCTTTTGCTCTGGTTGTTGTAATCATGTGTTCCTCAAACATATTTTTTACAACTCAAAAGCCCAGAGAAAATGATCAGTAGTTGGTTGTTATATGTTTATAATGACAATCATCTGTTAGCGAACTGATATCATTGTGTGTCTAATCTCTGATTAAATGGATGTTGTATTGATTATAGTAAGAGTGATTCTAAGAGCCAGTGGTTCTGTGACAGTCAGTTAATATATAGGACTTTCTAAACAGTTTGTCCACAAAAAAATTTAATCTATGGAAGCAGCTAGACTCACATAGACATCAAGAATCAGCTTATGAACCTCAACAATGGTGACCATTATAAAACAAGAAAAAAAAAGAAAATTCATGCTGCAATGCATGCTGGGTACTAGCATAGTACAAAACTCACCCATGGATCCCAGCATGCATTGCAGCATGATTGTTTTTTTTATATGGTCACCATTGTGAATCACAAGTGATTTTTTTTTTTTTTTACTTGACATGATTAGTTGAAACAACTAATACTGAAAAGTCCAATCATCTTACAGAGAGCAGTTCAGTGCCAGTCAGGATTTTACAAAGTGAGTTGAAATGACTGGTATTTGTAATTTGTTTATACTTAAAAATTTAAGGCAGCCACAAAACTTAAGTTTTTAAGTTGAAATAGGTGGAATTTTTTTACAGTGTATAGTCACCACCACAGCTCATTTTATAATTTATAGACTCCATTTTGGGACCAAATTCAGGTGCATCAAAGCGTAGATAAAGAGCGCAACAACGACTCATCGAAGAGGTCATAAAAGAACCAAGAACAACATCTACAGAACTGCAGGCCTCACTTGTCTCAATTAAGGTCAGTGTTCATGATATAACAATAAGAAAGAGACTGGGCAAAAACGGCATCCATGGGAGAGTTCCAAGGCAAAAGCCATTGCTGACCAAAAAGAACACAAAGACTCATCTCACATTTGCCAAAAATATATCTTGATTATCCCCAAGACTTTTGGGCAAATATTCTGTGGATTGATGATAGATAAGTTGAACTTTTTGGAAGGTGTGTCCTGTTACATCTGGCATAAAACCAACACAGGACTTCATAAAAAGAACATCATACCAACAGTCAAACATGGTGGTGGTATTGTGGTGGGCTGAGGCTGCTTTGCAGCTTCAGGACCTGGACGACTTGCCATAATTGATGGAACCATGAATTCTGCACTCTATCAGAAAATCCTGAAGGAGAATGTCCGACCATCAGTTTGTGACCTCAAGCGCACTTGGGTTATGCAGCAGGACAATGATCCGAAACACACCAGCAAGTCCACCTCTGAATGGCTCAAGAAAAACAAAATTAAGGTTTTGGAGTGGCCAAGTCAAAGTCCGGACTTAAATCCGATTGAGATGCTGTGGCATGACCTTAAACAGTATATTCATGCTCGAAAACCCTCCAATGTGACTGAATTAAAACAATTCTGCAAAGAAGAGTGGGCCAAAATTCCTTCACAGCGATGTGAAAGACTCATTGTCAGTTACTGCAAATGCTTGATTGCAGTTGTTGCTGCAAAGGGTGGCACAACCAGTTATTATGTTTAGGGGGAAATAACTTTTTCACATAGGGCCAGGCAGGTTTGGACAGCTTTTTTCCCTTAATAAATAATTATTTAAAAACTGCATTTTGTATTTACTTGGGTTATCTTTGTGTAATATTAAAATTTGTTTGATGATCTGAATAATTTAAGTATGATGAACATGCAAAAAAATTAAAAAACAGGACGGGTGCAAAAACATTTTCACAGCACTGTAAATTATTCCATCTAATGCACTTTGAAAGTCCAAAATTAAGAGCTCCAACCCATGTTCTTAACTAAGAAAACTTAAGTCAGAAAAAAAGTCAATGGACTTGTACCTGAATTTTAAAGGGGACTCAACCCTCTTTTTATTTGTGATATACTGTCTCATTCTAAATTACATTCACACAGGTGTTTTTTAGGATGCCAAACAAATTGGAATATAACAATAATAATAATAATATCACTTCTAATCTAGTGAAATGCTGCAATCATCTGCCGTGAAAATAAAGCATAACTGCATTCCCAAACAAGTGCAAAACTCACAGCGTGTGCAATAAACGAGTTCACTGCATTCATAGACTGTGAACAGAGCTGTTCTGAGGCGCGGAAAACACCGGATCACGAGCTGATCGCCTGAACGAAGTGTGCAATTCGCTTTGACTTGATGAAGGGATTGAGCCATATTGTGCTTTCGGTTTTATTTCGTTTGACAAATACTGTACCAAAGTATAATGTCCTAAAACACAACTTTAAAGAACTTTTATTTTAGAATAAGTTTAAATATATTTTAAAAACTACACTTTTTGCTCAGAAAACCTATTGTTTTATATCGTCATGTGACCACGATAATATCAAGACAGTTTTGCTATCGCGATATCCACAGAATTCCGTGTAATGACCACGGACTCTTAACAAGCAGTATAAAAACATTACAAACAAGTCGTGTTGCATTCCAAGTCTTCTGAAGCCATACAAAGTCTTTATGCGAAGAAGAGAGTAAAACACAAGGTTGTAATCACTGAAAATGATCCCGCTCCGTTAACGCGCTCACATCTCATTCAAAAAGATACTCCGGGGCCGTAGCATGACGCAATCGGTCACGAGACATACAAGAGCCAATAGCCTGTCACAACAGCATGACGCAATCGATCACGAGACACGCAAGAGCCAATGGTATTTCACAACTAAAGCTGACGTAAAGCTTCTTCTGGCGGCATTTTTTGAATTTACGCACAGAGACTCCAGCACATAGCGGACGGAAACGGCGATCGCGTTTCACATTTACAAGCGTCTATTCCTCTCACAAATCAATCGTTTTGCCTCGGAAGACTTGGAATATTAATACTTTTTGAATAAATTATGACAGTAGTTGTGTCTGTCTGTTATATCTTGTGTTTTATTTACAAGTGGTAGGTTTAGGGGCAGGGGTTGGGTTACCTGCTCATAAATGTGTAAATAATGTAATATAAATAAAACTGTTTTGACTGTTTACATTGAAAAATCACACCCCAACATATATGCAATAATGGCAATGTTATTACCCAATATATAATTTGCAACCTGGTCTCACAGAATTCCATGTAATGGATCCGTGCGTGGACCACGGCTGATGCCTGTCACTGACTTACATTGATATCACTTCTGTGAGCCTATCAATTTTCGGCGATTCCGTGATGCCACCACAGAGTCATTACACGGAATTCTGTGAGACCAGGTTGCAACCCAATATCATTACATCCCTATAACATAAGGGACAACAACCCTAATAGATCGGAGCTCCCTGGCCCCTCCTCTTTTGCTGGTCCTGGCCAGCCTCCTATCGTCTTCATCTCCACCAGTCCCGCCCATTCCACCACCCTCTCCTCTGGATCCCCCCTGCTTCCGCCTCCTCTGCTGTCCATCTGTCCTCATTGGTGCTGTTCCATTTCTCAGCTCTGCTCTCCTCGTTAGCTCCACCTAAATTCCTGGCTTGGCCTTAAACTTCACGGTCCCAATCTCGGCTCCACCTCAAGCCTCTGAGCCCATGACTCCACCTTGGCCTATCAACCCATCGGCTCGAGTCTCGACCTTGGCTTTTTGTTCCCTGGGCTCCACCATGGGTCCTCATCCCTCAGGCTCTGTCATCTCCCTCAGTCCTCTAACCCTCTGGCTCTGCCAGGTTCCTCCTTCCCATCGGCTCTACCTTTGTCCTCGCTCCCACTGGCTCCTCCTCTGTGAGCTAATCCATGGTCTTGGTGAGGCTGCAGCTACACCTTCCTTTGGTTAAGTAACTTTGCCTCGGTTAGTTCATGTTTCCTTTGTCCCTGTTCATATGATGCTGTAGTTACTCATTTGTTAATTGATGAACCCCACCTGTTCCTTGTTTTTTTTTCCCCCTCGTCCTTTCTCTTAGATCTTTCCCTTAGTGTATTCATAGCCCTCGCTTTAAGATGTTCTTTGTCTGTTCTCGTCAGAACAGTTTCTCCCCAGAATCATGTCTACTGCATCATTGTCTTTCGCTCTGTGAAGTTGAAAGGGGTTTCCATGCTGAGTTGGAGACCTGAGAGTTATGAACTTCCCAGCTACTTCATCTCTTACCCAGCATGCCCCTGAGAGTCTTAGAAAAATATCTAGTAGCACAAGCAAAAAAGTGCTGTGCCACAGTGAAGTGACTTCATCTCACAGTAAAGCTCTCAGTGATATATGACACAGAGGGCAAAAAGGGGATCCCAGCATGAGCACTGGGGCACCGTGGACCTTATTGCCCCCATGTGCTCCTTTGTAATTTAACGCAGAACAGAGGAGAACAGCTGTTACTCTCTACAGAATCTCTATGTAAACTTTTGCAGTGTTTAGCTTCATAAATTTGCTAATATCCATTGGGATCCTGATTTTACTACAGGAAGGTTTGTTTTAGTGATCTTCACAAAAACTCCACACTTATTCAGAGAGCTCTCAACATGATCCCTTACTACAGATTAGGAGCACATTCCTATGCCCAGAAGTCAATGGTCTGAATACTTAATTATTGGGTTCCTTAGATGGGTCAAGTGACCACATCACACCCATGTGCCAGGTACAAATACCTTATGAGTTTTCTGTCTTTGCATGTTGTAGTTGCTTTTGGCTTGCTAACTGGGGGTTTACACACAAATATATTAAGGCATATATGTATTTTTTAAATTATTTTTTTAATGGAGCTGCTCAATGAGCGGCTTACCGATAATGTGCAATGTGAAGAGTCATGTGACTTGACCAATGCACTTCCTAGTGAAAAAGTTGTTCTTTATATGTAATCTCATAATTACTTCTATTGACTGAAATATGGTTAAAGTATACTGCATATTGTACATATTGACATATTGTATTTATAAGTTGCAATTTTGTTATTTTTTTAATATATTAACTTTAAATATAATGCTGAATAACACACTACAGTTAAACTTATAATCTTATAAAAAATTATAAACATTTTTTAAAAGTAATGACTAGTCACATCAAAATAAGCATATTGCTTGAATTACTCTAATTGATCAAAAAGTGATGCAATAAAGTTAATCTAACATGGTTATCACAATGAGAGAACTTAACCTATTTAGATGCAGATTTGCAATTAATTTTAATTAAACTGGTTAAACAGATAAATGTGAAATTTAGCTGGGGATTTTCAGCTCCTATCTTGTTTTGCATGAAACTGGATTGTAAGTGTTTCTGGGAAAGTTATTGCTGTTAGTGCTGAACGTGATTGTTAAGTTAACATTTAGAAAGGAGTTATTTTGAGGGTTACTGTTGTGGTGATGAGTGGAGACTGTGGTTGGGACAGAAACAAGCTGTTATTAGACAAAACTATTCTGTAAGTTGGTTCAGTGAGCAAGCATATTCCTGATACTCTATGTTTGCAAGTTATAGTGTTATTATAGTATTACCTGATCCTGTTGTTATAAGAACAAAATCTGTACAAAGCAGCTGTATCTGCAATAAGAAAATTAATTTAAAATAAATAGGATTTACAAGATTCTCATGCAAAAACAATATTTATCATAATAGTGACTTAAAAAATGTTTTGTTTATAAACAACACTAAACAGAACTGATATTTATTTATTTATTAAATATTTTATTTATTTAATTTTATTATTTTTTAAAGTTGTAAATAAAACAAAAATTACTGGAGCAAGTTTTACAAGAACATACTATTTCAGTCTTTCTGTCATGGTGAATAAGAAAAAAGGATTCAAGTGCGGCTCAATCACAGCTTTATTGACTAACGTCAAGACAAACAATAGTAGTCCTTGGGAGGTTCGCTGGCCGGATAGCGCAGGGATCCAATGGGCAGCCTCGACGGAGAATGAAGATCCTCGACTCTTCAACTGGAGAAGCGGAAAGTGAACTGGCCGGACAGAAGAACTGGAGCCAGGAGCAAACACCAGCCGAACCCAGGAACAACAACAGAGGAACGGACGAAGACAAGACAGGTTAGCGCGCCATAAATAGACAGAGAAATTACGAGCCGCACCTGATTCCAATCAGCTCGCATCTCTCAGACACACCCCTTTCATTCATACACACACAACAAGCATGAATGAGGTAATGAATCCATGAAACGTGACACTTTCTACTTCAAAATTTCACATTCAGTTCAGTTTTTTACCTGCCATTTCTTCGTAATTATTAGTGAAATCTGAATGAACACTATATATATACATATATTGAAAACATAACTTTAGAACTAATAATGAAGGAATGTTGAGTTGCTTCATTAAAAGCTTATTGTACTGATACTGATGGCAGATTCTTCGTGTCCGAATATCAGTAAGTAGGATTTAGTCTAGGGCGGCAGACCCTTAAGTGGCTGTAGAGGCCAATCCTGGATTTGCAAGCTTGAGGCAAGGAAAGACTGGGTCGCTGCTGTTGGCTACTTAGACAGCCAGGCCTTTCCTACATTTGCCCTTCTCCTGGGCAGTTGCCACTCTGCATTTCTCAAACTCTCAAACCAGTGACTCGGTTGATGTTAGCCTGCAACAGCTGTCGCTTCAGCTGATCCTTGTATCGCTTATATGGGGCTCCTCGCTTGCATTTTCCCTGACAGAGTTCCTCATACAGTGCTACTTTTGTAATCTTGCGTCATCCATGCGTGATACATTACCTGCCCAGCAGAGCTGCCGCTACAAGACTATAGCCTTGTTGCTTGAGAAACCTGCTCTCTCCAGAACCTCTGTGTTTGTCTTGTAGTCCTGCCACTGGATTCCCATGATGGAATGAAGACACTGCTGGTGGAAACGTTCAAGCAACTGACCGTGCTTCTGGTACAGGACCCATGACTCAGATCAGTAAAGTAGGGTACTAAGGATGACTGCTTGATAAACTTGGATTTTCATAGTCAGGCGCAGGGAGTGGTTTTGCCAGAAAGGTGCTCTTCCTTGGCTGCTCTCAGCATCATGCTGAAGAAGATAGCAAAGAGTGTTGGGCCTAGGACACAGCCTTGTTTAATACCATTTCCAATGGGAAAAGGGTCTGATAGGTTGCCACTGAGCTTCACCTGACCTTGCTGTCCTTCATGTAGCTGCTGGAGGACTGTGAGAAACTTGGGTGGACATCCCAGCTTCATTAAGATCTTCCAGAGCTCATCTCAGCTGACAGTATCAAAGGCTTTCGTCGGATCAATGGAAGCTATGTACAGGCCTATATTCTGCTCTCTGCATTTCTCCTGCAGCTGGCGTAGCACAAAAATCATGTCAGCAGTACCTCTGTTAGCTTGGAAGCCACATTGGCTCTCTGGGAGAACTTCATTCTTCGATCTTCCCTGCAATGGAAAGAAGGGCGATGCCTCGATTTGAATAATAGAAGCGTATTAGTGTGGCTTACACATAACACACTAATACGCTTCTATTATTCAAATCCGTTAAAGGATTGTTAGGCTGCATTAATTAGATCAACCGGAACCGGGAACACTCCCCATAACACACGATGTACTCATTACAGCGTAAGTAGAATGGCATCTACGCTAATATTTGTCTGTTTCTTTCCTATTCTGTTTCTCAGTCCGTATCCGATCAGATGGTGGATCAGCACCAAGAGATGACATCTCTGAATTCAATAATGAAATGCCTTTAACTGAAAATTGAGTGTTTAATCTTTTACATTTGTAACCCAGATCATTCATCTAGGTCACTAATATTTATAGGAATTATTATTTTATTATTATTGCTGCTGTAAAATTATTAGACTGAGAATCCCCCCGACAAAGTAAAAATTATTTATATTGTTCTGAATAATTAAAAGAAATAAAAAGTTCTTAAATTGATTTCTGATTGTAAGATGAAAGGTTAGCCCCGCCCTTGCTGGAAAAGTTCCAGAAGAGCGCGTGCAAGCAAGAGAATAGAGAAACGAACGACGCAAGAGTGAGAGCAAACAGTTTTACAATTTAGTGTTGAATTGTTAGCCAACTAACAGATAACTTTAGATATCAGTTCTTATCAGTGGCGGTTTTAGGCATGGGCGAACCGGGCAGCCGCCCGGGGCAGCATTTTTTCATGACACGTGGGGGGCGGCACAAGCATTTGAAAAAAAAAAAAAAAAATCATCTGCGCCGCTAAGCGGTTTTCTATTATCTATCATATAACTGTGTGGGGATTTGCAAATTAGCGCCCCTGCTTGCTGAGAAGGTGCCGTGCACAGAAGCTGTGTGACTGTGCGTTCACACAAGACGCGACTTGCGCGAATAAATCGTGCTATTCACGCGTAGTTGGACGCTTGAACATTTTGAGTTTACTCTCTTCATTCGCGCCTGAAATTCGCTTCATTCGCGCGTGAAATTCGCTTCATTCGCGCGTGAAATTCGCTTCACAACAGACGCGAATACGCGTCAAGGAGGGGCTTCTGCCAGGCTGCTCCTCTCATTACACTACACTGGTCCAATCACAAATAACTATTTTTTATTATACTATTGTGAGTGTATTTGCAATAGGATATAATTAGAATGAATGTACAAATGTTTGCCATAAGCAGTGGCGAAGCCACTTTGAATTGTGGCCCACCCAATCAGAAATCAGTCATTTTCCAAATAATTTAATTAACAATAATAATAATAATAGTAATAACTTTCTTATCACATTAAAACTTCATAAATGTATAAATAATTATTAAATGCAATTTATAAAATACGCTTGTCAAAAATAAAAGTTAAATATGATTGGTCAGTTTCAGTTACGTCCGCCTGCTTTACGACGTAAAGACGTAATAGTAGTAATCGTGCGTTTGAGTTTAATTTTAAAATGGCGAAGCAAATATCAATTAGTCAGTACTTTAAAAAGCCTAAATTGGATATAATTGTACTGCAGCAAGAAACCAGCTCTAATAACACCGGACCACCTGTGGCTGCAGATGAACCTCAATCTCCTGCTATTGAGCCTAACGTTAGGCCACCGTCGCCATCAATTAACGGGGCATCTGCTAATGAACCAAAAGCGTCAATGTCAAAATCAAATGATTCTGGAACTTCACCACCAGACCTGTCTGATCTGGACGAGCCACCCATGCAGCCAAAATTGCAACGATTTCCAGTTATTACAATATTAGGAAAACCACGATGTTTTTCTTCGCGATGGTATGAGAGATTCAGCTGGTTGGAATACAGCACAGCCAGCGATGCAGTTTTCTGTAAATCCTGCAGGCACTTCCCTGAGCTAACTGAAGCAACATTTACACAGGATGGATTTAAAGATTGGAAACATCTAAGTCAAGCATGTAAGAAGCATCAGGATAGCAAAAGACACCTGCATTCACAAACGAAACTAGCCACTTACAGACAAAGTCACCAGCCCGATGGCAGAGGTACAGTGTTTGATCAACTAATGAGAGACAAAGTAAATGCATCTTTTGTGGAACGAAAACGAGAACATATTAAAGTTGTGCTTGATGTTGTACTTTTTTTGTGCCAAGCAAGATATTCCGTTGCGTGGTCACAGAGAAAGCGAGGAAGCATTAAACAGGGGTAATTTTTTGGAATTGTTCCGTTTGCTTTCAAACTATGATACGGAAATTCAAACATGCCTTGACCAGCTGCCTAAAAATGCGCCGATGATGAGCTCAGATATTCAGAATGATTTACTTGAAGCGGCCGCTTCCTTGCTGCTGCGCAAGATAAGATCCGAGTTACAAATGACACCAGGCACGTATTATGCCATTAATGTAAAGATCTTTCGAAGAGAGAACTTGTTGCAGTTGGCATTCGATACTTGCATGGAGGACTTGTAAAAGAAAGGGCCATTGGATTTTTGGATACATGCCACATGACAGCTGATGTGATTTCGGAGAAAATACTTCAGGTGTTAGCGCCACTTGACCTGGACCCTGAGTTATGTGTGGGATTTTGTTTTGACGGTGTCTCTGTGATGTCAAGTGCAAAAGGAGGAGTGCAGACTATCCTTAAACATACTTTTCCTCATGCGGTGTATGTACACTGTTGTTCTCACCGCCTTAATCTCATTTTAAGCAGCGTTGCAAAAGTATCTAGACACGTCAATACATTCTTTGAAACACTGAATTCTGTTCATGGCTTCATGACTGAAAGTAGTCGTCATGCACGATTTATGGGCATTCAAAAGGAGTTGAATCCAGCGCGGCAGTGCTTGGAGTTGGAGCGGTCAGTGGACACAAGGTGGGGCTCCAAGTCGGGCTCGGTCACCAAGATCCTGACACTACTTGATGCGATCTTAGAAACATTTGCTGAGTATTCTGAAACCAGCAGTGGTCTAACTAAACTAGAAGCTGACTCTCTTTTGCAGCAAATGCAAACAAAAAAGTTCTTGTTTCTTCTAGTAACATTTGGAATTTTTTTTTAAATGAGCGATTTTGCAACAAAAGGACTACCAGCCGTATCTGTCACAGACTGCATTCATTTGATTGAGGGACTGAAATCAAATTTAAAAGTGTTCAGAGACAACACAAATCACGATTTTGAGAAAGTGCTTAAATTAACGCATGACCTGATGGAAAAACATGACGTACACAAAATGGACGTCGACTGCCTCCCGAGAAAGGAAACTTCCTGCTAAACTGTCTGCCTCCGTAATCACAAGCTCTCTTGGGAAAAGTGGCAGCATTAAAAGTGATGAAGATCTGAGGCATCTGTGGAATGAGGTGTTGGATCGCCAAATCAGGGAGCTGAACAGCCGCAACACTAACAGTTGCAAGTAAACACTATAACATAGACATTGGTGATGCTGAGCTCTCAGTATTCATGCAAAACGGAAGGCAGATGCTGGACAGGGCCTCCCATCACTCATGGAAGTGCTGGATAACAGTCCTGAGGACATCTTTCCAAACGTCAACAAAATGATACGAGCACTTATTACTCTTCCGATGACATCATGCAGTGTCGAAAGATTGTTCTCCACAACAAACCGCATAAAAACGTGTCTACGGTCCTCAATGCTTACTGTTCGCCTAAGCAATTTGTCTCTGCTTTCTTTTGAACGTGAACTGATAGAGACACTTGATTATGACGAGATCATCTCTGTGTTTAACCAGAAGCCCCGTCGTCTCAGACTAATATTGTAGGAGGACATGTAAACGTAAGTTAATTTTCTCAATGTTTATAGTTATAAAAAAAATTAATCTAATGCTTATAGTGTCATTATACTTAATAGAAAATAGGTTGGGGTGTTGTTTATTGTTTGTGCTGCATTGTTTTTTATTTATTTATTTTCCATAATTTGGCTTGCAGCTTTCATACAGTACTTTTCGTTTTGCCCACCCTATTTTATGAAGGTCCACCCACTTAAAAATGTCTGGTCTCACCCCTGGCCATAAGTAGCCTATTCTAGTCTTAACATAGAAATATTATTTTTATGTAACAAATAGGCTATAAATTATGATTTACTATGTTGTGCACAAAGTAACACACCAAGCAAGATCCTTTTTATTCCTGTTTCTATAAAAGTACGAAGATGTATCGTACAGCTCCGGGTATCTACATACAGCGACGATGATTTTGATCCACTTAGTGGGATAAAGTCAGTCACACCTTGACTTTCTTCCAAATAACGCACATTTCATTCATAATATTAAAACACAGGCCTATAATTTGCACATTTTTTTTTTTTCTGAATTGTGTGAAATGGCTAATAAAAATAGGTAATACAAAACGATTATGTGGAGGTGAATTGGTTTAGTCTTGACTTCTGGTCGTGAGTGACAGTGTTGGGGAATGGGAAATCTGTTGATTGTCGAGTGCCAAATAAACACAGCGATGGAGAGAAAAAGGTCAAAGCCTGATTGTGAAACATTCTGATTGTACATATTTTTGCCACTTTTATGTATATAGAGTATATTTATTTAAGTTCTGATAACTTATACTGTTTTGTGCAGAATTGTGTTTTTCAAATGTTCTGTTGAATGATTTGTGCAATTGAGAAATATAAGCTTGTCTAACACTTATATTGTTATATTAAAACATGGCTGTTTGTGCAAAATTTTGTGGGGTTTTTTTCTCGGATGGGTGGGGGGGCGCTCAGAGGGGGTCTCGCCCGGAGAGTAATTCAGTGTAGAACCACCACTGGTTCTTATAAATTTATGCTGTAAGAAAGACGCGACAACAAACAGCACTGAACGAGACGTGACGAGAAGCGGATGAAATAGAATCTAATCAGTATTTCTTTGGAGGAATACTTAATTTCTTTCTTTCTTTTTTCTGATACATTTTTCCTTGGTGAGTACAAATTTCGTTTTGTATGTGAATACTGTTATTGGAGATTGTAAAGTTAACAAGGAATGCGAGGGAGTAATGTAAAAATGTGTTAAATGCTTTAATTTGTGCTTCAATACGATCTGTGAATGTATATAATTATTTCAAGTTGTTGAAGGGTGTTTTATTTGTGAAGACGTGATATTTTCCCTAGTGAAATGTGCGCCAGGTGGTGCTAGCTTTGCTAACACTGTGCTTAGACTCTAGTGTGTTAATTGAGCACATGGGTGACTAGCGTGTATGTATGACGTATATGCAAATAACTGAAGCAGACGCTTTAGTCATTCGAAACGGTTTATTTGAATGAGTTACTGATGATTGATTTTGGCTTTTATTTTTGCAAGGCCGGGTTTTTTTTTGTTCGTTTGTTTTTTTTTTCTTCTCTTCCTTGAGTGTTTGAAGAACTGCTGCTGTGATCCTGAATTTTGTCCGGGCCCTGGATTCCTAATCCTGGTTTGGACTGGCGAGACATCCCATTGTTCGTACCTGGAAACCAAGTAAAAAGTTGTTTTTCTGATCGGGTAGGACAGAATTACACGCATATTTTCCTCAAATTCACCTGGATTTCCCTGGAGACACTTTTCCCTTTTTTTTTCTCATGGACTGAACTTTTCTTCCATTAATGAACGTTACTGTTCATTAACAATTGGAATTGAGACTCTGATTTGAAGACTGTTTTCTGAACTTGATATTGAGAGACTGATATTGAAATTGGGAAAAAAACTGAGGTTGAATTTTAAAGATTGATGTTGAAATTTGCAAATCGGTTTTGATACACCGAGCTGGTTTTGAACTCTCATATTTGTATTTTTGTTTTGAACTATTGTTACTTAATTGGGTTTTGTCTATTTCTATTATTATTTGAATTTTAAAAGAATTACAGTTTATTCAAAGAAACCAATATCTCAGAACAATACACTTACTTTGTCTTTGAGTAACTGCATCTCAGTAGTCCTGGTATTTATTTAGTTTCATTGTTATTTTGATGTCCTCCTGCTGCCTTTTGCTCTAGAGAGTCGACCTTGGTCTTCTGATTTCTGGTCCAAGAAACTTCATACAGTCATTTAGTAATTGTGAACCCGCTATTCAGTGCACGCTACACATTACTGACACTCTATCCTCCAATTTGATACTGTTAAGTGCTTTGACACAATCTGTATTGTTAAAAGCGCTATATAAATAAAGGTGACTTCACTTGACTCGATAACTGGAGCAATCAGCCTTCTCACCTTTGTTCTTATACAGGGAGACCTTCAATCATTGCGTCCCAAAGGTCTTGTGGTATAACTCCCTTCTCCAAACAGAGTATATACAGAATTAGTAGTTGCTCAACGACAGTGTCACCACCTGCCATGAACACTTCAGCTGGTTACCCATCAATACCAGGTGCTTTGCCTAAGCTTGGTGATGGCTTCCTTGACTTCCTCCTCTGTTGGTGGGCCGTCCAACTCCCATTTAATTGCTTGCTGGGGAATGTTTGCTAAGGCTGTTTCCTGCACTACACATTTGTCTCCAAAGAGATCCTAGTAGTGCTCAACCCAGCGATGTAAAATGGTCTTTTTAGTCAACAGAGTGCAGCCATCAGATTCGTAGGAATTCATAGAAAGCTGAATTGTTCCTAGTGTCAGCATAAAACTGGATTTTCCCAGCCATCTCCAGCCACCACTTATATTGTATCACTCTCAGCTTTGACTGTAGTGTCTTACAAGCTGTTCTGTAGGTTACCTTGCAGGTCTGATTGTCAGGGCAGGCAAGAAGTCTTGTGGGACAGGGGCGCTTTGACTCATGGAGTGCCTGGATTTCATCATTATGTTCATCACACCACTCTGTGTTCTTCCTGGATGACAAGCTGTCTCAAGGTTACGTATGTAACCATGGTTCCCCCGAAGGGAGCGAGGCGGTCTGTCGAACGCTTTGGGAAGACCCCCAGCGAGACCACGTTCTGAAGCATGTGTGAAATCAGTTCAATGGAGAAGCGATACGTCATGAGCGGGGTGGCGTGAGCAACCAGAAAGCATAAAGGCGCATCCGGCAAGCACACGTTATTTTCTGCGGAAGCGAGCGCCTGCAGGGACGCAGGGAGTATGGCAAGTGATGAATGTGTACGGAGAGGACCAGCCTGCCGCAGCACAAACATCTTGAAGGGCCATGCCCACTGATAAGGCCTTGGAGGCCGCCATACCCCTAGTCGAGTGTGCTCTGACCCCTATAGGTGACTGGAGGCCAGAGGACTCATAGGCCAGTGTGATGGTCTCAACCACCCACCAACTCAGGGTTTGCTTGGTCTCTGGAACCCCTTTCTTAGGTGGACCAAAGCAAACGAATAACTGATCTGCCTTACGCCACTGGGAAGCTCTGTGAACGTAAGCGTCCAGTGCTCTCACTGGACAGAGCAGATTGAGTCTTTCCTGGCCTGCTTCCTGGAAGGGAGGAGGACAAAAGGCTTGCAGTACAATGGGCCCGGCGAGGAAGTGGGCACTTTAGGGACATACATCTCGGGTAAAGCAATGCCCTAGACATGCCCGGGGCAAACTCCAGGCACGATACAGAGAGTGCCTGATGGTCCCCTATCCTCTTCAGCGAGGATATAGCGAGTAAGAATATCGTCTTAAGCGTGAGGAGCTTATCAGAGATATCTTCAATGGGTTTGAAGGGAGCTTTGCACAGGGCCTCCAGAACGACTGCCAGGTCTGGAGGTCTTGTTTCTAATTGTTTAAGCAATGTAATTAATTATATGTGGCTTTAAAACATTATTTTAAACATTATGCACTTTTTTCAAAGATAGTCATGTTTTTTGTTTTTTTTTCCTTTGAAGAAACATGCATTAGTAATATTGGTTACACTTTATTTCGATAGTCCACTTTAGATATTCTACTAATTACAAGTAAGTTTGCAACTACATGTCTACTAACTCTCAGTAGGGTAGGGTTAGGGTTAGTAGAATAAGTTGACATATACTTGCAAAGTTTCTCATAGTCAGTATGTTGTATGTTGTGGACACATCAAAGTGTTAGAAGATATTAAGCAGACAGTCTACTAATACTCTAATGACTACTAGTTGACATGTAGTTGCAAAGTTAGTTACTGTTAGTAGAATTGAAAAAACTGCTTTCTACTCGTCTAACTCAGGTTTGGAGTCATTGAATGGCTACAGGATGTCCGGTCAGAACATTAGGTCTCACACCAGGAATGTACTTCAGGGTGATTTATTATGCAAAGATGGGTGTGGTTCTGTAAATATAAAACAGTATACAAATATAAATAAATGAATAAATATACATTTGTACATTTGTGAACAACCCCGAACATGTTCCCCGAGATGCGTTGAGTCTATGCATTATAGCTTAATATGCAATATAACATTAACTACTCTAACAGACAAATAACACAGGAGAATTATAACGTTTGTCAACAGGATAATGTGCAAATATAATTAACAGTGTAAACATTTAGGCGGAATGCTCTATAGTGGTCATTAATCTCTCTCCTGAATTTATCATCCAATAAATTATGTAAATATACTTACGATTAGTTGTACGCACACATATATCCACACAATCCTTAAACGGGGCACTTCTAACTAATTTATCTTGAAATATTGACTATAAACATCTACACATCCAGCCTCAATACGGTCTTGTTTTTTTCTCCTCGGAAAGTTTTTTGGAACAGTCCAACTCACGAACACAGGCGGGAGGGTTTGGACGAGTTCACTTTCGAGGGGTGGCCTTTCTTACAAGAATGTTTAAAGTGGACTATTAAAATAAAGTGTTACCATAATATTTTGCTCGATGCACCCTCTTGTGGCTTCAGGAGAGAAGCCAAAAGCTTTTTTCTTCCTGACAGAAATTATGCCTTTTAAATTTGAATATAATTCGAATATTGATAATATTTTAGTACAAAATTCAAGTTTAGTTTTTCAGCCAATTTGACAGGCCTAGCCTGAATCATTAGGTGCGTTTACATGTACACTTTTTTGTCATTCCGATTAAAATCATTCCGATTGAAAGATTCGATGAACTGTTTACATGAGACGTTATCTAATCCGATATGGTGTTTACATGTGCCTGTGCTTTCGATTTTAGGATATGCTAATAGCCTACAGTGACAACAAAAACAAGTCACCAGAGGAAAAAACGCCCATATTTACGTTAATATTTTTAATATCTGTTTGCACTTGCTTAGGGTTAATATTTGAATCCCGAGCGCTCAGTCATATGGCCAGAACGCGATCATAGATATCATATGCCCCTCTGTAATGCAGCTCTGAGATTAATTGTACTCTGATACTACAAAGTTGTACTGTACTTAAATGGAACAAATACACGCTTTCTTACCAAGAGTTGCTGAACAATGAATCAAAGGAGAATTGCTTTATCACAATCGTGTTTTCGTACAACATTCATGGCGTGAGCACGTATAAATTCAAGCAGATCGGAAATTATGAATCTGTCATCTATACAAATACAAACGACAAAGGCAACTTTTGGTCAAGTTGTTTATTTTCATTGAGCTACTTTCACTATCATCACTGTGTTGTTTCTAAGCTGAAAAGCAGAAAATTGCGCTTCATTTCAGATCCGTTTTTCACTCCGGACATGAGAGCAGTCCGTCACACAGCAAGCGTTCTCCTTTCTAATGTGTTTTTAACTGTATAATTGAAATTTTAACTTTATACCTCCACTATTACCCAGTCTCCACTGTAGTGTCGGTGTCCCCAAATCACAGAATGTACCGTTGCCGACATCATGTTCACGTTCTGACGACCCGACCTCTGGACGTGATGACGTAGACGCAAAGTAATCGGTTTAAAGTGTTTACATGGCAGGATTTTAATTTTGTTCGGTTTATAGAAAGGTTTATCCCACCCCTCTCAACCCGATTACAATTTCATTCGGTTTGGGCATTTTTATTCCGATTGAGGTGTTTATATGGAGCATTTTCATTCGGATTGGACTTTTAAACCGATTACAATGCTCCATGTAAACGCACCTACTGTCGAATACCACACCACACCCAGATAAGTGGTTCTCTGTAGCGGAGAAAGCACACTTTTCTTGGCGTTCAGCCGCAACCCCAGCTCTTTCATATGGGCAAGGACGACATCTTGATGCCGAGCCGCCATCTGCTCTAACTGAGCTAATATCAACCAATCGTCGATGTAATTGAGTATGCGGATGCCCTGGAGTCGCAACGGAGCCAAGGCAGCATCGACACACTTTGTGAAAGTGCGGGGTGAGAGTGGCAGACCGAACGGAAGAACCCGATACTGGTATGCTTCGCCCCCGATAGCAAACCACTGTGCCTCAGCAAGAACAGGGCCGGACCAAGCAGGATCGCAAACCTGGCCGCTTTCATTGAAGATGGCTAGGCGTGAGAATCTCACAGTCATGGCAGGCAGCCCCCTCGAGAGCTGCCCGTGCATGCTCCGCTCCCAAACAGATGACACATAAATCGTGTGTATCCAGCCGCACAGACGGCACTAGGGACGGGGGGGACACGATCCCCCCAGATTCATATTGACCCGATCCGTCCCCCTCACTGTCCCTACGAAAAGCGACAAAAATCGGTAAAACAAAGGATTAATCAGGGTTTGCGCTATGTACATTTAGCCTAAGTAGTGGCGGCCGGCCCGCCACTGCTTCAGAATTAGGTCGGGGCAGACGCAGGCTGACACACAATAATAATCTACCGGTCACCATTACTTTGTACCCACGTTCTCACTTCATCGTGCATGTAGTAGCGGTAACCATAGTGATCATATACCATCATCTATGACTGAGCTGAGCCGGTGATTTTTCTGAACTGAAAAAATTGGACTGCATAACTGCCACATAAAAGGCAATGAAGAGACAAAAAAAACAATCACCTCGTTTTTTTCAAAAAACAAACAATGTAAGTATCCTATGCCTGTTGACTTTCCCAGATGTGGCAGATTAGTTTTGTTATGGGGAATAGCTAGTCTGACAAGAAGGCTTTTGCACTTAGTGTAACGGGGCTGACGAGACGTGAGACGTGCGGATCCAAGTGCAAGCTTTTATTTAAAGGCATGGTCATAAATACAGGCAGGGTCGAAACAATGGCAGACAGGTATGGCAGGGACAAGACAAAGAGTAATCCTAGGGCAAGCGAAGGTCGACGATGGGTGAACAGCATCCAAATAGGGCAAGGCAGGGAGATAATCCAGGTAAGGGAATAAACAGAGTCTGAACAGTGAGACAGGGGTAAATACTGGGAACACAGACTAGAAAACAACAAACGTTCCGTAAAGCAGCTGACACTAGGGGAGTGAAAAACACAGGACAATACAGGAACTGAACAGAAACACGGAATGGCACGGAAAGGGTTAATCCAGGAAACACGGGTTAGAATATACAGGAACTCCACAGAAACACGGAGTGGCAAAGAAAGGGTTAATCCAGGAAACACAGGCTAGAATAAAACGCAGCAAAACAGGCAAGGCAAGACTAAGAAAACTACATGGGCTCCATAGAGTAGCTATTGCTAGGAGAGGGATAAGTGCATACAATACTCGGCCTAGGGGAAGAGGAAGTCCAGGGTTTATGTAAGGCATGTAATCAGTGTTTGCGTAGGATCAGGTGTGCGTGTGATTAGTGCAATCAGCTGTGTGTGTCTTCAATGCAATGGGTGATGGGAATTGCAGTCCAGTGTGATGTATGGTGTGAGAGTCAATGTGGTGAGCGAGTGACCTCTGGTGGTGAATGAACAGAAGTGCAAGGACAGGATTCGTGACGCTTAGCAAACACAGCAAAATGTGGAGACCATAGCTATGCAATTAGGTGAGTGGACAGAGGTAAATGAACACAAAAAGAATGGTTGTATAAATCAAACATTTTATCGTCAGGAAATAATGTTTTATCTGGACTTGCAGGAATAAATTAGGCATAACATTATCATCTAACCCAATGTACTGTATAAGTTGACTGAGGTATGTTTACTGTCGTGTAAGCCACTATAAAAATAATTATAAGTAAATTTGTGTGGTGCAAGGTTTATGCAAACAAAGGTCTACATAGCCTTTTGACATCCTCTTATAGCTGGAAATCATGTTTTTTTTTAATGTACGGAGGATACAGATCATGTTTACAAAATCATGTTTATGCCATTTTATGCTCTTAAATTATGGGCTATGAAAAACATGGATGTTTAGTTCTTAATGAGTCATACATCATTTGAAAGAGATATTTATAATCTATAAATTGCAACAAACTTGTAATTAACACTTTTAAATTTTGAGTTATTCTTAGACATTTGAAATAATGACCAACTTTAGTAGTTTTAGCCTGAATTCTCAGGAATATGTTGTATTTCACATTGTTGTGAAATTCTATTGGGGTATAGAGGGTTAACTGAAATTATAAGATTTAAAATGTTAACATTGTCATCCTGGCCTGCAGGCAATTTCTGATGACAGTGAGGCAGGCCCTATTCAGTCAAGTGAGGATCTGCAGGAGGCCAGCCACAGTAGAAAAAGACAGCATGAGGAAGGAGAGACAGTAGGATTACAGACAGAATAAGCAGGGACAGAACAACAAAGAGGGACAGGAGGCAACACAGAGGGAGAGGATGTTGACATGATAATGACATATACAAAGCCAAATCAACCTGACCCTAAAGTTTTGCAAAAACAAGTGATGAAAGACCGGACACTGACATTCCAAAAATCATGTTATGAGAAGTATGTATGTTAGTATGGGTATAGATGGTGTTCTGTGTTTCCACTGCTCTAAGTACTTTAAGACAGGGAAACCAGCACAAGCCAAGAGTATAGACCCAGCTTTTGTCAGTACTGGATTTAAAAACTGGAAAAAAGCACTTGAAAAATTTTCCTTGCATGAGAAATCAGAGGGTCACAAAGTCGCTGTTACAACTGCTGCCTATGAAAACAGGCCAGATACTACACAGTTGAGCAGTGCAGTCAGTACACAGCAGGCAGAAAACAGAGCCTGTTAAAAATAATAGGGGGTGAGATGTTTCTGGCGAGGCAGGTATTGGCCTTTAGGGGGCATGAACATCATCAAGGTAACCTTGACCAGCTTTTAAAATACAAAGCTGAAGATGATTCACTAGGGTTATCTGCAAAGAGGAGGGTGGAAAGATCTTGTGACTGTCAAAATGAGTGTATAAATTTGATGAGTTCATCGATTATCAGGATAATTGCAGATGAGATCCGGTCCCTTCCAGTGTTGCAGTATTCGATAATTATGGATGGGACAAGGGATATCTCTGGTGTTGAGCAGGAGGCGCTGTGCCTACGTTATGTTGACACTGATTTGCTGGTGCACGAAGAATTTATAGGGTTGTATGAAACAACTTCTACAACAGGTGAAAACCTTGCCAGAATCATTTTGGACGTTCTGTTGAGACTGAATTTGCCAATATCGGGCCTCAGCGGTCAAGCATATTATGGGGCTTTAAATATGGCTGGAAAGTACTCAGGTGCCTAGGCTGTTATTCAGCGAGCACAGCCACTAGCACCATATATACATTGTGGAACACACTGTGTTAATTTAATTACACAACAGGCTTGCTCAGCCTCCAGTGTCGTGTGAAATGTACTTGACTGGATACATGACCTTGGCACATTTTTTGGGCAGTCTGGTAAGCTGAAAGACAAGTTTAAAGCAATTGTTGCAGCTGAAGGGGAAGGGCCAGCCCTGTCCATCAGGCCTTTATGTCCCACTAGGTGGACTGTACGCTCTCCTGCTATCCATGCTGTTCTCAGGCAATATGGGATGGTACTAAATGCACTAGATGAGATGGCTGCAAGTAATTCTGAATCTGCAAGCAGGGCAGAGGGCTTACGTGTTCGACTGCAACAGGGTAATGTTGTACTGGGACTTCTGCTTGCTTTAGATGTGATCAGTGAACTAGAGGTTCTAAACGCATCTCCAGAAAAACACTCATACAGTGAAGGGCATGCTCTCTGCAGTCTCTCTTGTCCAAGAAAGCTTGAAATCCAAAAGAAACACTGAACGCTTTGAGGTAGTCTTTAAGGAGGCAGGAGACATGTTAGATTAGATTAGATTAGATTCAACTTTATTGTCATTACACAAGTACAGGTACAGGGCAACGAAATGCAGTTTAGGTCTAACCAGAAGTGCAATAGCAGCAAGTGCAGTATATACAATGGTTGAATAAGTGCAGGACAAGGATATGTACTGAATATATGTATAAATATATATAGAAAGATGGTTATTAATATAAACAGAATTTACAGGTGAATATGTATAGTGAATAAATATACAGATGGCTATTACTATAAACAGAATTTACAGGTGATATGTACTATCAATATAATATATATACAGATGACTATTACTATAAACAAGGTGTAAAAGTGCAGTGGAAGTGATTGCATATTACAATTAGACGTACGGTGCAAAATGTTAATGTAAACATTGATAATGTAAACAACAGTCGGCAGTGCAAATGAGCATAGTCCAATTTAGGTATGGTAGTGCAAGATACAAAAGTAAACAGTTGTTACTGTAATAAAAATTTACATTCAGTAGTGCAAATAAGGCAGATGTGAGGTAGGAGAGAAGAGTTAATAATATATGAGGAAGTGGATCAACGGGGGTTAGAGTTCAGTAAAGAGACAGCTCTGGGGAAGAAACTGTTCTTTAGTCTGCTGGTCCTGGTCCGGAGGCACCTGAAACGCCTACCGGAGGGCAGGAGAGAAAAAGTCTGTGGGCTGGGTGAGAGGAGTCCTTAAGGATGCTGCGAGCTCGATGCAGACAGCGTTTCCTCTGGATGTATTCGATGGCAGGTAGTGGAGTCCCTGAGATGCGCTGGGCAGTTTTCACCACCCGCTGCAGTGCCTTGCGCTCCGCAACAGAGCAGCTCCCATACCATACTGTGACACAGTTGGTCAGGATGCTTTCTATTGTGCAGCGATAGAAGTTTACCAGGATAGCAGAGGAGAGCTGATTCTTCCTCAGTGTCCTCAGAAAGAAGAGGCGCTGGTGAGCCTTCTTGACCAGGCTGGAGGTGTTGGTTTTCCACAACATGTCCGCCGAGATGTGGATCCCCAGGAACTTGAAACTGGAGACACGCTCAACAGCCATTCCATTGATGTGGATGGTGTCGTGTGTGCCTCTTGACTCCTTCCTGAAGTCCACGATGAGCTCCTTCGTTTTGGTGGTGTTGAGGAGCAGGTTATTTTCAGTGCACCATGTGGCCAGGTGCTGGATCTCCTCCCTATAGGCAGTCTCATCGTTGTTACTGATGAGGCCAATCACCGTGGTGTCGTCTGCAAACTTGACGATGGAATTAGATCCATACACAGGCTTGCAGTCGGAGGTGAAGAGGGAGTAGAGAAACGGGCTTAGCACACAGCCCTGTGGTACACCAGTGTTAAGTGTGATGGATGTGGAGCAGGTGAATCCTGATCGAACATTCTGGGGTCTGTTGGTCAGGAAGTCCAAAATCCAGTTACACATTGAGGTATTGATGCCCAGGTCTCCAAGTTTGGCTATTAACTTGGTTGGGATGACAGTGTTGAATGCTGAGCTGAAGTCAACAAACAGCATACGTGCATAAGTGTTCTTATTGTCCAGGTGAGTGAGCACAGAGTGCAGTGCCATGGAAACTGCGTCCTCTGTGCTCCTATTGCTACGGTAGGCAAACTGGTGTGAGTCCAATGTGGATGGTAGAGAGTCTTTTAGGTGTTCCAGGACCAGCCACTCAAAGCACTTCATGATGATGGGTGTGAGTGCTACAGGGCGGTAGTCATTAGGGCACCTCGGACTAGAGTGTTTTGGCACTGGCACAATGGAAGTGCATTTAAAGCATGTTGGTACGGCTGCTTGGGCAAGAGACAGATTGAAAATGTCTGTAAAAACCCCAGCGAGCTGCTCCGCACATGCCCTGAGAACACGACCAGGGATGTTGTCTGGTCCAGCAGCCTTGTGCGCGCTGATCCGGCTCAGTGCCTTGCAGACATCTGTGGAGGAGAGTATGATTGGTGGGTGGTCAGCTGAGGGATTGAGCTTGGTGGCAGTTTCTCTGTTGTCTCTTTCAAAGCGAGCATAAAAGTAATTTAGCTCGTTCAGGAAGTTGACATCAGTGTCTGCGGGGGTGGAGTGGGTGGGTTTGTAGTCACTGATGGCCTGAATGCCTTGCCACATGCGTCGAGGGTCAGAGTTGGAAAAGTGTCCCTCTATCTTTAGCTTGTAGCAGTGCTTGGCCTTTTTGATGCCCCTCTTCAGGTTTGCTCTGGATGTGCTGTAGGCTTGTGCATCTCCTGATCTGAAGGCAGTGTTGCAGACTTCAACAGGAGTCGCACTTCCTTGTTCATCCAAGGCTTCTGATTTGGATATGTGGTGATCTGTTTCTGGGTTGTAACACTGTCAATGGTGATATTGATATGATCCAATACAGAGGAGGTGTAAGAGTCAATGTCTGTGTGAGCGCCACTGGTGGCTTGAGAAGCAAACATAAGCAAACATGTGTGACAATCTTTCTCTAGAGCCCATTATTCCACCGCACACACATAGGCCCCCTAAGAGATATTCTGAGCAGGCTCCTGCATACACACCTGCATCAGCTGTGGATTTTTACAGAGTAGAGTTCTATCATGTACTTGACACAGTAGATGCACAAATTACTGAGAGGTTTATGCAACCAGGCATTCAAACTTTAAAAGAACTGGAAAACTCACTTCTGACTCCCATTAGAAATGATGCAGGAGATATATCCAGAAATATCCTGAACTGAATGAGGAAGACTTGAAAGTCAAATTAGCCATGTTTAAAAACAAGTACAAGGTCAGCACAACTGCAGATGCTGTGCATGCTTTGAAAGAAATGCCCCCTGAAGTCCGTGGCCTATTTGATCAGGTAGAGACATTAGTAAGATTGTTGATGGTGGTGCCCATATCATCTGCTGAGGCAGAGCGCAGTTTTAGTGGGTTACGCAGATTGAAAACTTGGTTGCGATCAACCATGGCACAAAAATGACTCAATGGCATTGCTGTGTGCCATATTCATCAAGAGAGGCTTGACAGACTGGACAGACAAGAAATTGCCCAACAGTATGTTCAGGGTAATGAAAGGAGGAGAGATGTTTTTAGATCCTTCATTAAGTAAATTTGTTTGGATGCACTAGAGGGAATTTCTAATACTCCGTATACTTACCTATTTTTATTTATGTAAATATGTTGTTGAAGTTATGTTTTTGGGTCCTTTATTGAGTAAATTTGTTTGGCTGCACTAAAGGGAATTTCTAATACACCATATACTTACCTATTTTTATTTATGTAAATATGTTGTTGAAGTTGTTGTTATTTTATTTTATTATTATATATTAAGAGCAAGAACCTAACGTGCGTTTGCCGGATACGCCTTTATGCTTCCTGGTTGCTCACATCACTCAGCCCGTGACATCTCACTTCTCCATTGGACTGATTCACACATGCTTCAGAACGTGGTCTCGCCGGGGGCATTCCCAAAGCGTTTGACGCAGCTCGAGTTCACTCTCCTGAAGAATTGTCTTTAGTTGGTTCCACTGCTTCTCGGGGTGTGGATCTTGACTTAGTGATTCCATCTCACAAAATATTGCCACTAATTTCCTGCTGAATTACTCTTTTTGTTCCAGCAACCGGTTAACATGGAGATTCTTGGTCTGAGATCCACCTCTTTTCACTGTGGGCTTAATGGTGATTCTGACTTTTGCTCAAACCAACCTATGGTCTGTGTAGCAATCCACACTTGGCATGATTCTGCTGTGGAGCACACCATGCACATCTTTTTGACACACCATGATGTAGTCCAGGAGATGCCAGTGTTTAGAGCGTGGATATTGCCAAGTCATCTTGAATCTTGCCTTCTGCTGAAATAGGGTGTTGGTAATATTCTATATTAGACTAATGGACTATGCTCCATGCAGAGCTCCAACAACCTGCATCCACTGTCATTACAGTTGCCAACTCCGTGGTGACCCAGTACTCCAGGCCAGGCAATGTGATCTCTGCCCACTCTTGCATTTGGATCACCCATTATGAGAAGCTTGTCTGCCTTGTCCACTTTCAGGTGGAGAGATTTCACTTCTCTGTAGAATTTTTCTTTGGTAACGGGATGTGCTTGAAGTGTAGGAGTGTACACACTGATGATAGTCATGAACTGGTTGCCGAGAAGGGGGAGGCGTAGGGACATGAGCCTGTCAGAATGACCCATTGAGAAACTTTTAAGTTTTTTATCAATGGAGTTATTGATCATAAGACCAACTCCAGATAATCTACTATCTTCTTTGGCTTTTCCAGACTAATGCAGAGTATAACCTGCTCCATTCTCTATAAGTGAATCTTGCTCTGGGAGGCGGACTTCACTGACTGCAGCTATATCAATGTCCAGTTTGGCTAATTCTCTTGCCACCAATGCTGAGCGTCTCTGGGGCCGGTCATTCTGTGGACATTCCAGCATTCCACCTTTAAGCTTCTTGTCTTTGTTGACTTACTCTTCATGTTCTTTAGGCCAGGTGCCCAAATCACAGTGGCTTAGCAAACTAAGATGGCTGTGGAGATCACCAGGCTGTGAGTTTTTTGTCGGAGTACTTTCTCCTAGACTGGCTGCCACCCAAAGCTAACAGGCACAGTCTGCCCGGGTTGATGAAGGTTTATTATCAGAGTTGCCCTTCTCTTAGATGGGTTACCAACCAAGGTTAAAGAGCCCCATCTGCCCAAAGGTACTGGTTTTAAGGTGCCAGTGACCCGCCTTTCACCTCTTCTCCTATCAGCAGAAATGGTTCCGCCATGCTCAACACTAACGAGAAGGCCAGGAGTTGGACTTGACTGTCAGAGGCTATGACGCATGCCTTAGGAGCATTTGTAGGCAGTGAGAGCTAATTCTCACTACCACTCCCAGCTATGACATCTCGTTTAGAACCTTTTCTATTATATTACTGTATTAAAAGCTCATTGTATTATTTAGAGTAGAGTATTATAAGAGAGAGATGGACTAAGCGAGTGTGATTACCTGAAACTGATAAAGCATTTATTCTTCAGCTCAATCTCATATTCACAATAAAACATTCGTTTGAATGTCTGCTGAGGAAAGTGATATCTTTGTCATACTCTCATTTCATCTGTTAAGGGTGAATTTTAATGGCAGCACTTCTCAGTGCATTTGTTGGCTGCGCAATAAAATCACCATCACAAACACAAACACACACGCACATGCATACCGTTTCTCAATGCTAAATACTATCATTAAATGCTACTTATTATTTATATAAAATATTATTTATTGAAAAAATTATATCTAATAAAAAACAACAACAGCCATCATAAACAGCATTAAAATTACATAAAATATTACCTGTTGAGATTTTGCTCTCAGTCAAAACTATTTGTGCTGTAACAAATAATAGATTAATGAAACCAAATACTGCCCATGAGATTTACCTAAAACAAACTATATCTCATGTTTAACCACAATAGGGACATCAGAGCCAGTGGCAGATTCCAGAAGATCTGGCTGAGGTAAGGCTGATTTTCGGAGATGCGAGCTCCAGGGCGTCAGTGACCATTTAGTGCTCATTTGCCGAGAGCAAATTTTCAAATAGATGTTATCTTTATTAATAAACTGCATATTTGAAGTATAAACAAGTACATTCCATTACACAAAAACAGTATTATTTATAAAATTATAGTGGATTTGGGCATCCACCATGACACTTGCTGTGAGAAATACTGCAAGCAGTGTGATACAAACAGTGAAATGGTCGGAGATCTGTTATCACTAGAATATCACACTCCTCTCAGCCAATCAGATTGGAGGACCAAAGAACTGTTGTGTGTGTGTGTGTGTGTGTATATATATATATGTGTGTGTGTGTGTGTGTATGTGTGTGTGTATGTATGTATGTATGTATATTATACTGGTTTCGGTACGATAATAGTTTTAAAGAATGTGAGTTTTGTATGAGTGTGTGCTTGTGTTTGATTTGCTGTGGACAGACCTGATGCTAGAAATATTGAAAAAAGGTGACAGTTGGGCAAGTCTTGACCTGCCGAACACATTCCAGAGCAAAGCTTCAGGAAACAATGTCTCAAGAAACACAGGGGATTTCCACTGCAACAATTCAAATAATACAAATGAACTCAGGTGAACATACAGCAATTAAACCATATACCTGACCTCTTTTATTATGTAGAAATTAATGTCTACTCTTATTGCCAATCACAAGAACAGCCCCAATGAGGCTACCTGGAGGAAATGGTGGAGTAAATGACACCGAATGCTCCACCTCTACTGGAACACACATTCCAGAGCTCATTCATGCAGTAAAACAGCGCCAACAATAACACCTACAAACCAGACCACGCACTTTCCCAACACACCACTGATCACATGGACTATGTAAGCAATGCTTGGGGGCCGGCAGTGGGCCTGTCTGAACACACCTCTCTTACACGTACGCTGATAGAATGTAAACAAAGTGGGGGCTCTGATTTTATTGGCCGTCCTTTGGAAAAGCTCTGCCCTTACCTGCTCAGGTGATTCCTGACTTCCTGTTGCACAGAATGGTGTGAGCCACGTGGTTGAGATCAAGTTACACCCTTTACAAACATCTAATGAAGTCAATGACCTGACAGTTACTACATAAACCCTGGTGCCACTGTCACTTCAAGCTTCGTGTCATAAGGAAGTTCAACGGTTCCACAACATGGCCATATGGGCCAAATAATAGATGCTGATCAAATAGTTATGATGAATAGGTATGACATCAACATTGGGAGTTTACAGCAGTCTGTCATATCCTGAACCTGAATATATTATTAATAATATATTATTGCTGAGCCCATTGCTTCCCTTCTTCCTATAAATTTTAAAGGAATAGTTCGCCCAAAAATGAAATTTTGCTGAAAATATCTTGAGCCATTTAAAATGTAGAGGAGTTTGTTTCTTCATCAGATTTGTGTAGAATTCCATCACTTGTTCACCAATGGATCCCCTGCAGTGAATGGGTTCCATCAGAATGAGTAAATGAATAAAAACATCACAATAATCCACAAGTAATCCACACCACTCCAGTCCATCTTGAGAAGCCAAAAGTTGCATGTTTTAAGAAACAAATCCATCATGAAAAAGTCATTTTATCTGAATCAGGAGAGAAATATGTACAGATTAAACACTGTTTACAAGCTGAAATAGTTCTATACAAATATGTGGGTGGATTTTGATGTGAAAAGACAACGGGGGATGAAATTATGTCCTATCGTCCTTCATGAAATTATGCCATTGTAACAACTTTTGTTAATTATAGAATTAAGACAGAAGCAGAGTAACAGAGTTGATGCCCAACATTTTTAGGATACAAATTTTCTATAATATAATTTATTATAATTTTCTATTAATTGTCAAATAAAATCTAATCCAGAGTGGCTCTTTCAAAGTGCAAATCTTATAATGGTGTTTTTTTTGTTTAACAACAGTAAAAGTCAATTGTTTGTTGTCAGTACATTATAGGTCAAAGAACATATAGGTCAAAGAACAATGCCAACATGACAGTTCTCTTATGACTCCATATTAAAAACAAAACAAAAATAAAATAAAAACAAAAATTCACCCCCTATTGAAATTACCCAAATTTCACCAAACATCAGTAAATGTGAGTGCACCTTTAAAAGTCTTTTACAGATATGTTTAATGAGCGATACAAATGCCTGTATTGCTGAATGACCTCTATAAATGATTCTGACACATTTGAAGGAAGCATGATGTCCGTTCCTCTTCATAGCAGCATGTTTTAGGGTGTAGCTGCTGACTCACAGGCCAAAGGAGGGGGTAAAAGCTTGTGTCGTCTCCACCCTCCTGCACTTGTACTTTCAGATTTTCAGACAGCTATGTCCAACTTCGGCGCCAGTCTTTTCGGAGCTACTCATTTTCTCTCCGTGCCCCATTTCAGCTGGATCAGCACATCCTCGCCATCTCTGTCATAAAGTTTTGTATGTCCCATGGAGAAATCCAAAAGCTGCCTAAATTAACAATTGGATGTTTGTGTGAAATATATTTAACTGCTGCATGGCTGTATGTTTCTGTAAGTTTAGGGTCAGTTCTGGGAGGTCAGCACATGCCCTTTTTGCAAGACTTTAGATTTTATATTTTAGTTTTTATGAGCATGTGCCCAACAGCTACTGCAAAGTTATTTATTAAATAACATAGTTAAGAAATACTGCAAGAGCTAAAGTAATTCTATACCTAATATCAGCACGATTGCAAATGTGAAATTGATTTTGTATAACAGTCTAATAAGCAATATACTTTTAACATGCAATAAACATAGCAATATGCAATTTTCAGACACAATATTGTGAGTTTTTGCTAATGTTTCTGCCAGTCCATCATTTCAAACAAAGTAGCTGCGTCTCCTTTCAATTTTGAACAAATCAGGTGAGTCAATGATTCAATGATCCGTGACTCACTTGCTTCTCTTCATGAATGAATCAGTTGGTTTGAATGAATCAGCTGAATGAATGATTCTATGACTCACTTATTAAGACTTGCCACAACCTACTGCCATTCCAACATTTTAGTTTTCTTTATTCAAAATTTTATATTTATACATTAATCTCATATCCAGTTTTGGGCACGTTACTTTAAAAAAGTAATTAGTTATAGTTACTAGTTACTTCTCACAAATAATAACTGAGTTAGTAACTGAGTTACATCATTATAAAAGTAACTAATTACCAGGGAAAATAACTATTGCGTTACTTTAAAAAAATTAAAAAAATTGTTCAAATGTCAAATAACTTGGATGCCCCCAATATTAAATATGTTAAATTAATGACATGGACACTAAATAGAATAAATTATTATTAGAAAACATTGTACATTAATCTACACTAGTTATCTACTGACACTTAGCATCAGTCAGTCAAGCATTATAATATGATATTGTGATAATTTTGCATTATATGATGATAGAACTTTAGTAATTAGAATAACCAAGTATGAATGCATATTTGTCATGTTGACTGAACTTAGGACTGGTGATGGTGCTTAAGATATTGTTTGTCATTTAGTGTTTCTATAAAAAAGGGGGAAAAATTGATAAGATAACAAAACTACTACGAATAACAATATAAAACGCGTTCGCTCGAATTGATTTGCTGAAATCAAAACAGGGACGATGATAGGTGAGCACCAGCCAATGAGATTGTCGTTTGCGCATTAATTCCGCCCACTACCATAGAACCTGGCAGTTCTTAAAAGCTGAAGAATTCCAAAGGAACTCCGTTATTTTGACAGGAAAATACAACAAAGAATATCATTTAAATGTAGCGCGTCAATTCTGCATGTTGTGAAAGACTCTCTTGCTCTGTATCTTTCTTTGTGTGTGTGTGTGAGACAAAGTGATGGCGAGCTGTGAGCCTTTACACTAGAGTTTATGGTACGTCAAATATAGCTACACTGTGCATCCATTCAGATGAACTGAAAAATAAACTTCTAATAATATTATAATAAATTATAGTAACGCCACGTTTTATTGTCAGTAACGTAACGGCGTTGTAACGGGGGAAACAGTAATTCGTTTGATTACTCATTACTGAAAAAAATAACGCCATTAGTAACGCCGTTTATTTATAACGCCGTTATTCCCATCACTACTCATATCTAATTGTAACTGCACTGTAAATGTATTAATTCCACCTCTGAGCTGCATTAAAGCATCTTTATAAATACATGACATGATCTACATGATGACATCTAAATCCAAAGATGGGTTTTGTTGATACTGATTTTCAGTGAATAACAACTTAAATTTTGGACTGTTTCTGACATAAATCATAACACTTCAAAAGACTTCATATAGAAGCCATATGGGCTACTCTTGTGATGCTTTTTTGTGCTTTTAGGAACTTGACAGATGTAGTTGGTCTATGAGCTTGTTAAGGAAACAACTCACCGTTTGTGTTCACTGAAAATATGCAGGTTTGGAATGACATGTGTAAACGTGTGAGTAACAAAACCTGCTTAATTAAAAATAGACAAAGTTGGCGTTAAGTCACAAGCAAAGGAAGTGTCTTTATGTAAGCGAGCCTGGCTGATGACATAGCAACTAGAAGTTGCAAGTCAGAGTGATGCAGATAGACATGCATGCATACACTAATAGAGCCTTTGGGAAGACTGTCTGGGCTCATTCATATTACATATTTTACTTCAGTCTTTATGGTCGCTTGGTTCATTGAAGATTTTCCAAGGGTGAAATATATCAGTGAGTGCATTTACTACAGTCAAGTAACTGTAATGGTGACCTCCCTTCACAGCCCCCCACCCGGATGACCACGATTAGAGCTAAGACTGCTCTAAGCTACGATTACAACATTCCAAATGTTCATAGTTCAAATGTCGATTTGTGGCGGTTCACATCATTCACAACTAATCGCCTTTCACTTGAATAAACACACTAATCTGGCTCCATCTCCAGAAGTGAACCTGAATGCGAAAAGTGAGCCAAGTCCCAGACGCTCAGAGAATGTCCAAGGGAATTCGAATGAAAATGCATCACTGCTCTTCATTTCTCTTAATCTATATTATGATCCTCACTGTGTTACTGTTTTTATGCATAATGACACAGAGACCCCAAAATGCATGTATAAAAATAATAGTAATATGCTTCCTCCATTGAAAAAGTCCATCCCCTGTTGTTTCTCACATCAAAATCCACCCATAAATTTGTTTAGAAATATTTTGGCTTGTAAAGAGTGCTTGATTTGTGTAGATTATTGCGATGTTTTATCAGCTGTTTGGACTCTCGTTCTGATGGCACCCATTCACTGCAGAGGATCCATTGGGGAGCAAGTAATGGGGACCATCTTCGGACGACAGCGCTTCAGGCTAGCGCCATAGAACACGCAGAGCACATCGTCCGGGTAGCTGGTGGTGTTAGCTAGCATCAGGAACAGTCTTGTATGGAGGAGGAATTCGGGGCGAAGGAGGGAATCCATCAGGACACAATAGAAACAAAAAACAATGGAAAAACACGGAAAACAAAAGGGGTAGATGCAGAGGTTACTGTATTTGGTTGGTCCTTCTGCTACGATACCAGGAGACACGGAAACCAGGAACGAAGAGACGAGGATTTCACAAAACGAGAGTCTTTAATATCCAACGGGGAAACATAGAGCACAAAGAATGACATTCAGGAAGACAATTCAAGGACCGACAAACACTAACTGAAAGGACTGGGGCTTATAAAGACAGGATAATCAGGGAGGAAGACGAGACACACCTGGAATCAAATAAACAATCAGACTGGGGAGAAACTGGGTCACGGAACACATGGGAAGCAAAACACAACACAGACAGGTCCATGATCCTGACAAGTACATTTTCAGCAAATGTAATTTTTTGGGTGAACTCTTCCTTTAAACTTGTATTTTCACTGATCAAAACTAATTTGTCCTATTTTTGAAGCTTTAACCGTTTGTTTTAAAGTAGGTAAGCACCTGCAAATCAAATAATAAAATAAGCAGAAACTATAAGCATGTGAACGTTTGTTCATGCATTTATTTATATTTTACCTATTAATAAATAATACACCAATTTTGTTAACAGTTAGTTCTCATTAAAGTGAGTTCATCCTGCAAATGAACAGCTCATGCTGTAATAGCTCCCAGTCATTATGATCTTTACTTGGTAACTTATTTTCAGCACTGTGTTTTCTAAATTCCAAAGCCTCTGAGGAGCCAGCCGTTGCTATAGAGACGTAACATTTCGTTTGTTGTAGATGTTACTTGGCAGAATGTTTTAAAAGATTGAAAGATTGTCATAAAATGTATCTTGAAATACATGGTGTAGAGAGAAAGAGCTCAAACACTGAGAAAAACTGATAAGAACAGGATGATACAAAATATGTATACAGTATGTTCTAACGCACACTTGTATATTTTACTTTATGATAATATCTGGCATAAAATTAACACAGATTTAACACAGTTTTTGTCAACTGTTTATATTTGAAAAATTATATCAATTATATATTTAAAACAAATTGTACAATTATTTATAATATATTTTTAAGGTGGATTTTTATAGCTTGAGACTGAAATTCAGGATCTGGGACACAAAACAAAGCATTTCAATGTAGAAAAAGTTTTGGACCACTTTATATTAAGATTTTGAACTACTATGCACTAATGTTTAAATTAATAATTTGATAAGAAGCACTTGTTGCATTCATGGTTTTACATTTGTATTTCTATTTAAAAATGTAAACATGAACACAATAAGTACATTATACCTATGAATACATAGTAGTTAAAGGGATAGTTCACCCAAAAATGAAAATTCTGTCATTAATTACTCACCCTCATGTTGTTCCAAACCCATGTTGCTCCGTTCATCTTCGGAACACAAATTAAGATATTTTTGATGAATTCCGAGAGCTCTCAGACCCTCCATAGACAACATAGCAAGGAGATCGGTAAAATAATCCATGTGACATCAGGGGTTCAACCGTAATTTTACGAAGCTACGAGAATATTTTTTGTGTGCAAAAAAACTACAACACTTTATTCAAATTCGTCTCCTCCGCGTCACCCTGTGTCAGATGCGCCACAAGGATATGTTTTCTACGTTGTACGTACACTTTGATTTATGTGAAAACAACGCATCCATGTGGTGCAGCTGACACAGAAGAGCATACGCTGTTTGCGTTCAGTGGATATTCTCCAAAATGGCGCTAGGGTGACGCAGAGGAGACGAATTTGAATAAAGTGTTGTTGTTTTTTTGCGCACAAAAAGTATTCTCGTAGCTCCGTAAAATTACGGTTGAACCCCTGATGTCACATGGATTATTTTACCGATCTCCTTGCTACGTTTCTGGACTTGGTCTTGTAAGGACCCTTGTTGTCTATGGAGGGTCTGAGAGCTCTCGGAATTCATCAAAAATATCTTAATTTGTGTTCCGAAGTGAGTCATTTATGACAGAATTTTCATTTTTAGGTCAATTATCCCTTTAAGACACTTATTATGAAGTGGGACAAAGTTTTTAATCTAAATTTCACAGAAATAAATAAATATGCTGAAATCTGTGTGAATAAATGAATACATGCTTATAATATATAATCTTAAAAGTTTGTTCTACTAAACTGCCAAAGAGAAAGACAACCACAGTAGTGAATTTGTCAGTCAGGGCCAATAATGTCTCTCATGTGTCTTATTCTTTCGTAACATGTCGCGTGAATCAGTTCTTCAATTGCACTTTTTCTCCACATTATAATCTGTGAATCTGTGTGCTTCTGTGCTCAGTCGCGCAGACAAGAATATCAGAGTAAAATCAAGTCTATAGGAACGTCTGTCAGATCAGATAGCAGCCTCACTGACTCTGTTCCCTGCCCACACTTCACCTTATCCCCGTGTCTCTGAGGATTCCATTCATTGCGCTGATAAGCAAAAAGCAGGCATTTAGTCACAGTATCTCCCTGATTCACGCACAGCACACCCCACTAATCTCTCTCAGCCAATGATAACCAGCAAACGCAGACAGACTCAGAGCATGACACATACAAGCAGAAGCCAGTTTCTCCGTTTTTCAGGTTACTTTCCTCTCGACACCTGAGTGTGACATGTTCCATACCAGGAATTGCAGCGGGTCTGTTGTTTTCTCCAGCTATCAGACATGATAAGCCACTGTTGACACAGCAGTGGAACAGTATACATTTTTCGATTTCCCCTGTTCTTTGTCCTGATTTAAAGGGTCTTTTTTGTAATAGAATTCTCCATCAGCTGTTTAGAATAGCATATAAACAAAGTAGATCAGGGCCTTGAATAGACACATTCTGAAACGATACATAATTCCATCCATAAATGACAATCCCTGGCTGGGATATTGGAATGCTTTAACCAGTTTTGGAGTCTAATAGTTGAATAGATGTAGCAGTCTTTGTAGTCTTTGCTGATGATACAATCTGAATGTAACTACGTAACTATTTTACACGGTAACGATTTTGTATGAATTTGTACAAAAACCTAACCATCAGTGGCAAAATGTAAAATTAGCCACCAATTCACCAAAACGTAAAATAGTTATGAACTGCAGTGAGATTCAATTCAATTCAATTCAATTCAAGTTTATTTGTATAGCGCTTTTTACGATACAATCGTTGCAAAGCAGCTTTACAGGAAATTAAGTTTCTACTATACATATACACATATATATATATATATATATATATATATATATATATATATATATATATATATACACATGCATACACATATGCACACATGCACACATATATACACATACATATGTGAAGAAGAAACCCAATATATTTAAGTTATGACAGACTTAACTTGGTAATTGTGTATGTTGTCTGAGGGTTGGCATCCTCCGTGGTCCTCTGAGGTGTTGCCATCATCTCTTCTCAGGTGTTTGGTCATCTCTGATCTTTTTAAGGGTTGGATCCAGACTGACGCTTCAGTAATTCCTAGTTACCACGGGATGTTAATCCCGTGGCAGAATCAGAGAAACAGATAGAGACATAATTAGCATAGCTGCTGTTCTATTCAAGCAAAAATGATTTGTTCAACCCAATCTAAAGAATTATAATGTACATTTGATTAGATATAAATACAGTACAAGATTATTATGTGAATGCTTGGGTAAAGAGATGTGTCTTTAATCTAGATTTAAACAGAGAGAGTCCGTCTAGTTGCAAATTGTAATCCAAGAGATTCTGAGTACTGTTTTTTGGTCCAATAAGTAATATCTCGGTCTTATCCGAATTTAATAGGAGGAAATTATTGGTCATCCAATCTTTTACATTTTTAACACAATCTATTAGTTTAGATAGTTCAGAAATTTAATCTGGTCTTGTTGAGATATATAGTTGAGTATCATCAGCATAACAATGAAAACTAATCACGTATTTTCTAATAATATCACCAAGGGGCAACATGTATATTGAAAATAGCAGAGGACCTAGGACAGATCCTTGTGGTACTCCATACTTTACTGGTGATAGTTGAGATGGCTCCCCGTTTAAAAAAACAAAGTGGTAGCGATCGGATAGGTAGGATCTAAACCATCTTAAAGCCTGCCCTTGAATACCCGTATAGTTTTGTAATCGATCTATGAGCATGTCATGATCTATAGTGTCGAACGCAGCACTAAGATCAAGTAAAACTAGCAATGAGGTGCAGCCTTGGTCTGACGCAAGAAGCAAGTCATTTGTAATTTTAACAAGTGCAGTTTCTGTGCTATGGTGAGGCCTGAAACCTGACTGAAATTCTTCATAGAGATCATTTTTTTGCAAGAAGCAGCACAATTGAGCAGACACAACTTTTTCTAAAATTTTAGACATAAACGGCAGATTTGAAATGGGTCTGTAATTTGCCAGTTCACTAGAATCTAGTTGTGGTTTCTTAATAAGAGGTTTAATAACCGCCAGCTTGAATGGTTTTGGGACGTGACCTAAAGATAACGATGAGTTAATAATATTGAGATGCGGTTCTTCTGCTACAGCTAACAACTCTTTCAGTAGTTTAGTGGGTACAGGATCTAATAAACATGTTGTTGGTTTAGATGCAGTGATAAATTTATTTAGTTCTTCCTGTCCTATAGTTGTAAAGCACTGAAGCTTTTCTTTGGGAGCTGTGAATGAAACTGAAGTTGTCACGGCCCTGCTGGTGTGCCCTGGTTGGCCACCAGGTGTCACTGTGTGTGTTAGCACATGGCTTGTTGTTTGTTGTTTGTGCCATGCGCTCTCCTGTCTATTGCCTGACCCCGCCCTCCTTATCTCATTATTGTTGCAGTTACTTCACCTGTGTCCTCCTCGTTTGGCTCCCCATATAGTCTCCTGGTGTCTGCAGTCCTGTGCTCTTTCGTTGTTTAATGTCGGATGTTTGGTGTCGTGTGTGGGTTTGTTTGTGTGTGCTGCGGTTCTCTGCCTGCCTGCCTGCCTGCCTGCTTGTTCGTTCATTTTTGTTTCTCTTTTTATTAAAAGACCCACTTTCTCCTGCACTTGAGTCCTCGCCTCATCTCTCGCCCATCCCGTGACAGAACGAAACAGCCTAATGAGGACTCAGCGGAGAATGGGCTCACACCATCCACCAGCCTCTAACGTCAGCAGCCCCCTCTACCAACGCATCCTCCAATTTCAGGCCCTGAGCTCCCTCCGTCAGCAGGGCACTGACGTGAGGAAGTTTGCCCTGAGGTTCTGTGGTGCAGCAGAGGGTTTGGGGTACAATGATGCGGCCCTCAAGGACCTTTTCAATAGTGCCCTTGAGGAGACCCTCAAATGGTGGAGGATGAGGGGGCTGGACCACCTGACGTTTGGGGAATTTGTGGAGTTCCTGGCACGTTCCCCAGCTAGGGTGGCTGGAGTGCCTCAGGCAGTGCTCGCCGAAGCTGCAGCGCCTCCAGTGGTGGCCGACAAAGCTGCAGAAGTCGCAGTGCCCCCAGTGGCGGCCGACAAAGCTGCAGCGCCCCCAGCGGCAATCAAAGGGGCAATCAGAGGCCTCGCCTGCCGCACCCAGTACCTCCAGCCCGTTCCCAGAGCGTCCCGGGCTGATACGAAGCGTGCAGGAACCCCCACTGATGTCATTGCGAGCGGCATGGCCTGCTCGCGGTCCTCCCAAAGCAGCGATTCCCGCTCACAAAGCTCCCAAAGCGGTGATGTCCGCTGAGCTTTTCTCCGAGGGGGCGGGGCTCATCTCAGGGCTTCCCGAGGCGGCGGCGCCCACTCACAAAGCTACCGAAGCGGCAGTGGCCGCTCACGATCCTCCCGAGGCGGCGGTGGCCGCTCACGATCCTCCCGAGGTGGCGGTGGCCGCTCACGATCCTCCCGAAGCGGCGGTGGCCGCTCACGATCCTCCCGAGGCGGCGGTGTCCGCACACAAAGCTCCCGAGGCGGCGGTGCCCGCTCACGATCCTCCCGAGGCGGCGGTGTCCGCACACAAAGCTCCTGAGGCGGTGGCGTATTCTCACGATCCTCCTGTTGTGCCAGCACCACCCTGGCACCCTGGTCTACCTTTGGCTCCAGGCCCTCTGCCTCTACATGGGCCTAGCCCACCATCTCTACCCCTGTTCGGCCTCCGGCCCACCTCCCTCCTAGACATTTTGATTTCAGTTTTAGTATGTGGAGCGTCTGGAATCCGCTCCTTAAAGGGGGGGGGGGGTTGTACTACAGAAGTACTAGACGGTGTAGAACCTACATTTGTTATTGTATTTCTAATGTTATCTATTTTATCAGTGAAGAAATTCATAAAGTCATTACTATTAAACTGTGAGGGAATATTTAGATCGGGTGGCGTCTGTTTATTTGTTAATCTAGCCACTGTGTTAAATAAAAACCTTGGATTGTTTTGGTTATTATCTATGAGTTTGTGGATATGCTCTGCCCTGGCAGCTTTTAGAGCCTGTCTATAGCTGGACATACTGTTTTTCCACGCAATTCTAAAAACTTCCAAGTTATCGGTAATATGCAGCATGCACGATCAGTAAGATCAATTCCATGCGATATAATTAAATCTAGCGTATGATTGAAACGATGAGTGGGCCCGGTGATGTTTTGCTTGACTCCAAAAGAGTTTATTAGGTCAGTAAATGCAAGTCCTAACGCATCATTTGTATTATCAACGTGAATGTTAAAATCTCCAACAATTAGCGCTTTATCAACATTAACCAATAGATCTGAGAGGAAATCTGCAAATTCTTTTAGGAATTCTGTATATGGCCCTGGCGGTCTATACACAGTAGCCAGAGCAAGAGATAGGAGAGATTTAATTTGCATATCTGACAGTGTAACATTAAGTAGAAGTATTTCAAATGAGTTAAACCTGTATCCTGTTTTCTGAGTAACATTGAGAATATCACTACATATTGTAGCGACACCACCTCCACGACCAGTTCATGTTTATAACAGTAGCTTGGTGGAGTAGACTCATTTAGACCAAAATATTCATTTGGTTTAAGCCAGGTTTCAGTCAAACAAAGTACATCAAAACTATTATCTGTGATCATTTCATTTACAATAACTGCTTTGGGTGCGAGTGATCTAATGTTTAGGAGCCCAAGCTTTAGAAATTGTTTTTGTTCACTTATTTTGCATTTTTCAGGTTTAATCACGATCCGAGTTTTTCTAGATCCTACATTAAATTTATATGTTGACCTCACTATTCGGGAACAGATACAGTCTGTATAGACTGGACAACGCAAGTACTTCTGTCATTTAGGAGGGTAGAGCAAAAGCCATCATAGCAGTTATTTGAGAATTGGCTTACTAGTCATATGGAGCGTAGCGTCCTGGAGATGTTGTCCGACAGGAGTTCGGCTCCGACTCTGCTGGGGTGCAGGCCATCAGCACGGAAAAGCCTAGAACGCTCCCAGAAAAGATTCCAATTATTAACAAAGAGCAGTTTCTGTTCTTTGCACCATGACAATAACCATTCGTTTAAAGCAAAAAGTCTACTGAACCTTTCGTGTCCTCGTCGATACGTGGGAAGCGGTCCTGACACGATGATTGTCGTCGCGGGCGATGTACTGCGTACCGTCTCGATCGGGCTCCTGAAGTCCCTCTTCAGTGTCTCCGTCTGCCGCAGCTTGGTGCCGTTAACCCCCGCGTGCAGCACGACAGCGCCGATGCTCTCGTCGCCCTTCAGGATCACGGGTATCTGCGCAGAAACATCGAGAACACGAGCACCGGGGAAACAGTGAGTGTGCACTTTACCTTCAGCAAACGTAGCACGGACGTGCCGGACGATGGAGTCTCCGACGATCACAGCGTTGCGTTCCGTCTCGCGGAGGGGGAGAGGTCATCACCCGGGGCCTGGCTCGCGTCTTCCGCTGCTGGTGCACCCAGGGTCCGTGGTGTCCCGGCGCCGGAGTGAAGGACACCTGGGAAGATCGCGTCCTGGGTGCACAGGGCCTGTGTAGAGAAACACACGGAGTAGAGGTGGTGGGAGTGTTAGCAGCGTGCTGTATACTTACCCCGGACTTGTGAGCATCAGCCCGGGATGTTTCCAGCGCGGCTCTCCGCTCTCTCAGCTGGGCCTGCTTCTCCACCAGGTCGCGGATCTGCTTCTCCACGGCCTCCAGCTCCAGCTGCACCGAATGTAGCTCGAACGTGTCCTCACCTGCACTCAGAGGTAGACACAATTCCGCCATTTAAGCAAGTAACAGTGAAACAATGGTAATGTGTGTAATAGAGTATTAGCAACGTAAGCGAGATTAGCAGCAACCACGCTGGCGATGCTAACTGGCTATAAGCTAATAGCAGACTCGGGAAATCAAAATAAAACTAGTGATAACAAGGCGCTCTGATTGCTTTTGTTGTAGAATGCTTTAGGGGATATAATCACACATTATAGAAAAGAAAATGATAGTGTATAAAACTGATCTTAAGATAGAAAATAGACGATAAGGAATTAACTTGACGGAGCTCAAGCTCATAAAGATTGTGTTGGAATGCTATGAGTGGCATTTGTGTGTTACAGTAAAGACAAAATATAAATTAATTCTTTGTTACATTAAGCTGATTAAAAATAAGCTACTTATCAGGGCTTTAAGGTACATGAATGGATAATTGACTATAATCTGTATATGTGGCTACTGGTCTAATATTTCGGTCTAATATTACTGTTATAATATTATTATGCAACAGCTTTGGGGGTGATTTAAAAGATATGTTGTAAATGCTGAAGAATTTTTTGTTATTTCATCAAATGAAAAGCGATTCATCAAGTATACCATATTTCATCAATTTGGTACATTTAAAAACCTTTGGATGTTTTTCCTAAGTTTATATTCATTTAAAAGCATCAAAATATACATAATGCATTCATTTAAAATATTTCTTTAAAGTTTTAATATTTAATTAAAGGATTAGCCCTGTAAATCATTTAAAATCCCCTCACAGTATTCAAAGTTGTATGTATGTATGTATGTATGTATGCATTTATTTATTTATTTATTTCCAGGTCTTACTATCATGTGAACCTGCAATGTAACTTAATCCACCATCGGATGACTGGAATAGCGTATCACCAGGGGCAAACGGCATCATTCACACACATTGTAAAATGATGAGGTAGTTTGTCAAGGGGTTACATCAGGATAACATTGACATGTTGCTTCTTGACTTGCTGTCGATATTTTCCCAAGAGAACTGTTGTAAAGACACTCAGGAAACTCTTTCTTGAAGCCACTGGCATAATTCATTGGAACAGAGATCAAAGGAAAACTAAGTCAGAAATCAAGTATCGTGTTTACTTTGGTATGTTGATACTATCACTTTTGCTGAAGAAAAAAATTAAAATAAAAAACTGAGTGGCTGGTAAACATACAAGTGAAGTAAAGTTTAAACATCTATAGATGTGGTGCAATTACACAATTATAAACTCTGAACTAGGTCATATCTAAGATGCTTTATATCATAAAATCTGAAATATATTCAAATATAAGGAGTTACTAGACAAGCTGCTCCAGCACCCAGTGACAGTCACAGAACAACTTGCAGCGAGATCAGATGGTTGCAGCGAGACCTGTGCCAGCCAGAGTCCTGGGAAAATAATGTTTGGATTAGGAAAGAACTGCCACTAATCAAATGAATCTTATTTTTTATTATTATTTATTTATTTATTAGATAAATAATGCACTGAATACATTTCAAATTCGGAATCTTGTTACTTGCATTTCAGTCATGACAACTATATATTTGGTTTCTATTTGGTGCTACACAGCTCTAGTATGGACTTTAGACAAACACTCTGCAGTGCACGTAAAACGTAAGATATACTGCTGCTGCATGAATAGGCATACATAAATCCCATAGCAGATTTAGACAAGTGGTGCTGGGGGAGTTGGAGGGTCTCAGCGGAACTGCAGGACAGGCTCACAGTGAACCAGACTATTTAAATATCCCACAAGCAAGCAGAATCAGCATAGGCCAATAAGCTTGATGTGATTTCTAGCAGATTGCATGGAAAGAACCTATCAGTCTGCGCCATACGTACTACCGGCACATCCGGGAACTTAACTGTCAATGTCGTCACCGCCCCTTTTTAGGGGAAAATAAACTAGACTTCCCATAGACTTCAATACAAAATAGCGGCACAAAGCAACGTCCGTACACATCCGACAGGCCTGAATAACTTAAGAAATCACTAAGATTAAACATGTCAAGTAATTATATGTCCACCCTGCCTGCCATAGAGCGTGAAAGATACATCCACAAACTTAATTTGGTCAATTTAAAAACATGTCCCTTCATTCTCCCAGCGTTAAATTGGTGTAACAACCCCACCCAGTGGCCAGAGGTGTCTTACCCGGACATTTACTCATACCTCATCGAGTCACCAGGTAAGCCAGTGAATGATTTTACTTCGTATTTGAAAGTAAACATCTTTAAATGTATATATTATGTCTTTATATTTAGAGTACTGAGTGCACATTTATGTCCAGCCATACAACGAGCCTGGCTTAGCTTTCGATAGCATCATCCGTAATTCATGATATTTCCATAACAGCAAGATATGGATGATGATGGCAGGTAGCCTGGGCTAGTAATTTGGGTTTTTACAAACATTATTGGTGCACCCAACCACACAACAACTCTTTGGCATGTTGTAAGGTTAGTCCACTTCCTCGATCTGATACTGTACGGCAGTTTGTTTTCCCCTAAAAGTGGGCGTGAATCTGTTCAGAGACATTCTATGACATTGCGCCGGTTGTGAGTATCTAGGGTTTAAAGACTGAACTAAATATTTCACTTACCTGAAATTTGTCTTTGCTTCACTCGTCTGCCAAACCAGTCATGAGTCATTAAGCTTCACCAATGCATGCATAAGGTACATCACAAAGCAAATTACATCCCAGTCATGTGATGAACAGGCATTCAGGCCTGCAAGTGATGTGTACAATAAGTCACATGGAAGCATAGAAAATCTGGCTTCTGCTGGCTGAATGAAAATACCTGAAAAATCTGGTTTCCGCTGGCTGAATGAGAATAGCCTGGGGTCAGGATTTTCCCTAAAAAGGGAAGATGATGACTCACCTCACATATTACCATTGCTCTGCTGAGGTCCTCTTCATGGAGTAATATCCATCAAAGAGATGAATGTACAGTTAACCCCACCCATCCATAAACCGGGTCTTAATTATCAAAGAAAGAGAAAAAAAAAAAACTTCACATGAGTCAGATAACATTTACTCAGCTTTAATAAGCACATGTGCAAGACAAATGGATATACCTGACCATGAATCAGATTGTCAGAGTAAGACTGATCTCATTCTTTGAAAGTAATGTCATATTGTCTTCTGGGTCTGTTTAATATGAGGGAGAGTGAATCTTGTGTTTACAAAAGACTTAATTGTATTTAGGTCTGTGTGTGTGTGTGTGTGTGTGTGTGTGTGTGTGTGTGTGTCTGTGGATGCATGTGTAAGCAGGCCTGACAAAGGAGTGTTTCAGGTTTCATCAATCAGGCCGCAATGTACAGTAACATGTCAGGAAAATGTCTCGGGGTATTGGAAGTGTTGTCTTGTTTTTCAAAATATATTTTCTCAATTCTTTCTATTATGGCAGTAGAGTGCCTGTATTATAGTCAACTACATAAGTAGTGGTATCATTATGCTGGAACAAAATGAGAAGAACAGTATGTGCTGATCTCTTGTTAATGGTTAGTCAGGATCAGCATGACCTGCATCCTTTTTTTTCAAAGGGTTTTATTTGTAGTCTTAACAGACATAGGTTTATTAATGAGACAATGAATCACTGAAAAACAAAGGGTGATGAAATCCAAAATGTCTGGCAAAGTAATGACTAGTCTTAATGCTAAGTAACTGTTCAATAAGGTCACAGCATTGCCACACGATAAGAAACATCTGTAAATCGAACTGCTCTGAAGATTAATGTGTAACAACATAGAGTGAACATTATTGGCAAATAAATAAATCAAAAAGCTTAAGAACTAGGAGGCCAGAAGTTTGTTGTAAAGGGAAACAGGCGGCTACTGGCAGACATTTCCTTGACGAAATTCCCCATTCAGAAATTCCACAGATTTAATCTCTGAACAACAGAAGCTCATTCTAACCTCATGTGTGTGACAGCTCAAATCCAAACAGGAAAAACTGCAGAAACCTCAGAATGTTATGAATTACGAATTTGAATAATTATCTGGACAACACAAAATATTTACATTCATATTAAAGGGTTAATTCACGCAAATATTATGTCTGAAATTCACCCTCATATAATTCCAAATCTATAATATTTTTAATATTCTCTTATCTTATTATTTCTGTCCATCCAATGAAAGCCCATACAGGGTAGAGGCTGTGTCATCTATAGCAAAAAGGTGGGCAAAAATGTAAGGTTAAGTGGATATTTGAATTAAATGTTTGGTCAATAGCCTATTAAACAAGGATATGATCGTCCTGTAAGTGTAACAGCAGCAATGACCAGGCCTTTGTCTCCCTTTGCAGGCATTTTTAATAACATGTAATGTTGAAAAAAACAATTGACACCAACACAACATTTGTAATGGTTTTACTGGTTATAATGGGACTTGTATTGGTTTCAATGGAAACTGTAATGGGCCCTGTTGGTCTCTGCTGGTAATTGGTCACCTTCTATTGGTGGCTTGTTAAAACCAATAAATCCTAATGGAATATGTCCCAAAACACACTACAGAACTTCAGCACGGTTGCTTCATTGTTTTTATATAATGCATTTTAAGTAATTTTAAAGGCTGTTGTTGGCTTAGGTTTGTTTTTATAAGCACAAAAAAAAATATTATCTTCTTTGTAAATTATTATTTGAAGTAACAAAACCATGGTTAATTTGCGGTTCCATGGCTACAAGAACTATGTTTTTTTTTTTTTTTAGTTTTTTTTATTCGTCTTAAAACCATAGCTAACTTTCATAAGGGAACATGGAAACTCATAGAGAATATTAGATGCGTTGGTGGTGGTGAAATTATTACTGACATTAAAACACGTTATTAACCTCAACACCCAAAAAAGTTTCACAGGATTAAGAATGTATCTGATTAAGAATGTACACACAGGCTTCATTTTTTTTTTTCTTTTCTTTTCTTTTCTTGGCGGCAGATTGCTGATATCTTTTCCTGGGCATAGTTGTCCATCGATTATGATCATTTTCAGCTGCAAACACGAGGTGCGAGCGGTCGCGGGTGCGGGAATGGCCGTCACGTTTTTTTTTGTTTTTTTTCTGGGATGGTACCCCCCCCCCAGGGAGTTGGTGCCCTACGCAAACTGCGTACTCTGCGTATAGAGAGCAGTGGTACTGCCTATAGATGCACATGTACACATTCGACCAGGCGACCTTCTTCCACTGCTCTAATTCCGACAATCTTTTGCCCATTGTAGGTGCTTTTGACGGTGGACAGAGGTATATCATAGGAACTCTGTTTGGTCTGCAGCTACGCAGTAGAGTGCAATGCACTGTGTTTTGTGACCCATAACCATCATTTGTATGACTTGTGCCACAGTTGACCTGTTGACTCAGACCACACAGGATAGCCTTCGTTGCCCTGGTGCATCGATATGCTTTTGGTGCCTAACACCCTGTCACCGGTTTGTGGTTTGTCACTTCTCAGACCACCATTGGAAAATTATCATCTCTACTGACAGGGAGCAACCCACAATTTGCCTGCCCAACAAAAGACACTATCTAGATTTAAATAAGCAAATACTTAAGACTTCAAGACTGAATCAGTATTGCAGTGATTAATATCTTTTGGGCATGTTGTATGTTAAGCACCAATTATTTAACACCCAAATGATGCAGTGCATATTTTATTTGGAAGACGTATACATTGAAAATATTCCATGATGACAATGCCAGGATTCATCAGATGCAAATTGCTTGAGATTGGCCATCACAAAATCCTGACCTTAATTCCACTGAAAGTGTTTGGAATGTGCTGGAGTCGACTTACTTCATTGGATAGCTTTGATAACATTGTACTTTCATTGTGGCATTGTTTCGACAGCGCTATACAACATCGCAATGTTTAAAGAGTTGCATTAATTTTTGGCTGAGATCTTGTGTTTTGACAATGGGAGAGTCTCATACTCTGTAGCAATCCGAAAGACGTTCAATGGGATTAAGCTCAGGAGCCTGTGGTGGATAATTCATGTGTGAAAGTGATTCCTCATGCTCACTGAACCACTGTTTCACAAATTGAGCCTGATGAATCTTTGCCATTGTCCTCCTGGAACATGGACATGAGCATATCTTCCAACATGGTTGTTTCAGAAATAAAAAGCTACACACTGCATCAGTTAGGGTTAAAGAATTGTTGGCCAAACATACAACATGCCATAAACATATTAATCACTGCAATAATTATTCAATCCTAAAATAATAAGTATTTACTTATTGAAATCTGCAGTGTTTGTCCTACAAAAAAATTCTATCAAGCCAACTATTATCTGATGTGAATGTCAATGTGACATATTAACTGTGATGGGAACAAAAACACATCACAACTCAGAATTAAATAATGACATTGCTTTAAGATTCTCACGGGTATTGACGTGTTAAGACATCTGTTAGATAGCTTCTCTACTATAAAGAGTTCCAAATTTTAATGCTTTCCTGACATGCTTGCTTGACAAAACTCTCTCAAATCTCAAAAAGAAAGATTAAATATTTAGACTAGCAGAAGTTTAGAGGATGAATGTTTGAATCTTCAAGAAGAGCAAAAGATAAATACATAAAACCATTGCGCTTCACATTTTTGTGTGACATCTTTGAAAATGACCTTTTACTTCAGATTAAGCACAGCTGGAATAGTATGTACACATCTTTTAAAATATTTTGTACAAGAAGCACTGAACACGCTCTCTCCCTCACACACACACACACACACACACACTTTAGGTCCACTAACGCCCAACACCAGCACATATCACTCGCCTCACGGATGAAATGTGAGAGGGTCCAGGAGGAGGACTGTGCACTCATTGACACTCTATCACTGTTCTCCTCCATTTCATCTAAATTAAGACTAGCACAGTGGAAAAACGTCTTATTATAAATATAGTATGCCTTCACCTGGCAACGTTTAAAGAGCACTGGTCATAAGACCTTGTGTCTGTTAACTAGGCATGTCAGGAGTTTCTCAGGGCTGTTATGCCTTTATGTATTATATAATCTGATATTATACCAAGTGTAACCTGACTAATTTTATGGACTGAATGAATTACGTGACATGAAAAGCAGAATTTCATGACAAAATGCAGCGAAGCCAATATCTGTATTTGAATCTGTATCTGTTTCAGTGGCAAAATCTTTTTTATTTGTATCTGTATTAAGGTAAAACCGGATGTGGATGGGATCTTTACTGTCCTGAATTTCTTGGTGAACTGAAGAACATGCATGAAGACTTGCGAACACCACACAGAGACTCAAATCATCATGCTGCCCTAGTTAGTTCCAGTCATCTAATTTAATTAGATGAGCAGTAGCCATTTAGTTTAACAGGACTGGGACGTTTGTACCACGTCACTTCTCTGTGTTTGCTGAATTCCAGGCCAGAACTGAGTGATTTGACATAAAGCAGGGAGCATGTTTTTTTGAAAGTTCAGCTTAGTGAGTTTAAAAAAAAGCAAGCATAAATTGAAAAAAAAAAAAGAATGTGAATAAGTCATTTATTTAAAGTGCATTTTTATATTGGTCTAATCAAAATCATGGTTTCTATTTAAACCTTTCCTGTAAAAGCAAGCCACAAACCTCCTTATTTTGTTTGTTTGTTTGTTTGTTTGTTGATTGACCAGCGGTTGTGGTTTTAATTTGTACATAATGGAAAATATGATGCATATTTTAAAAAGACATCACAATAGACATTAAGGTCCTTCAAGCTGTCTTTAAGTAAGCTGAATTAAATTATTGCTAACAAGTTCTAAAAAGCCTTTATATGTCTACAAAGAAAATGTATTTATTAAATACGTGATCTTTATAATAAAATAATCTTTTTACTCTTGTTTTACTTTGATTTTGTCTTTGGGAAAATAATGTTTTGAACCAAAAATACACATAATTTGATAAAAAACTAATCTATTTAGCAGTATCAAATTAGATTTAGTTTTCTTCTTTTTAATGGTTTAAAGTATCTTCTTCTTTTTTTCCCCCAGTGAGTTTACAGTGGTGCCAAGCTTGAGAGAAAGTACATTTCTCAAGTTCTGCACCAGATAATGGCACCATAATTATCTCTAATTTCACCACAACATGCATAATAAAATGACATCGTAAAAGATAGTTTGGTTATGTCATGACTTTTCTATGTTGTACAGTTGTGTTGTTTTATTTGGTTTTCATTGGCTTTCTTTCTTTCTGGCATGTCTTTGACATGTCAGTTCTCCAAGAAGAGAAATAGTGACCCGAGTTTCACAATCTGATTTCAATGAAATCAGGTTGTTCTTTTAAAAATGAGGGCCATTACAATACATCTAGAGTTGAAAATGAAACAAAAATATCATATAGTATACATCTACTTCAATATTAGTAAATACGATGACGAAAAATGAAGTTGAAATAAAAGCCTCTGCTGCATTTGTTTTGAGGTAGCAGCTGATTTGATATTGTGCATCTAATACAAAGTGTGACGTTAAGTTGCTGTTAAGTGTGTTATGTTCTAGGCCGCCAGTAACTATTTTTTGCTCTAAGGTCTGATGATTCACACTGTAATTTTTAGCTTTGGTGTCACAGCATTATTCTTTTATTGCTTGCAGCAGCATTCATCCGAGAACTCAAAGTCAATAAAACTATGCTTACGCTAGCAGCACAAACCAAACTGCACAAATGTGTGGGATGTTTTAGACTCTGATCTTAAAGTTTGGCTTTTCTACAGCAAATCTTCATAATAACGCTTAATCACCCTACTGGCAACTCGGCTGTCTGGACATACAGAAAAAGAGTTAGTCTGCTGTTTATTGAGTGAACATCTCTTAACAGAATAAAGAGAATGGTAGCTCAAGAGAGAAAGATGCAAAAAAGTATCTTATTTCTTGTTTTATGCCAGTGACAGATGATTATATTTGCATCAATCCCAGTAGCATGATTTACACTAGGGAATATGTTTCCTAATCTAGTTTTAATTAAATATAGTTCTTGTAAAGTATAAATGTCCTTCATCTTATTCTGGAGCTCCAGTTCAAGTTCGGGACATTTACAAAGTGTTGAAATTCATTATGATTAATTTATTAAACTAACCATGACCCAATAACCTGTCCATGACCACAGGAAGTACAACTATGATGCGACGCTGAAGCAAACAGCTGGCAGTTGGGGTAACCCTCGGTCACATGGCATCTTGTCTAATCTTACAAACTGTGTAAACACCTGGAGTCAGCAAAGCTTCAGATGGACAGGCATATCACCTCTCTTGGCACAAGGCCCTGCATGTTGTACAAACTTTTAGATCTCATGGGGGAAATATTCATTTAGCAAAAGGTTTTTTTTTTTTTTTTTTTTTAAACAAATGAAGCAACAAAAGCTATTCATCCTGTGGAGGCAGGCAGTAATATTAGAATGCTGCAATAGGAAAATGAAAATGAAAAACAACAGTAAAAGACTACCTTAAAATATCACTTTATAGTATAAAATATAGCTTTAAAAGTATAAAATAAATGATTAATAAGTGATAAAATAATTGCATATAATTAATTATAATCATTTATAATTTTTTATCAATTAAATATATTTTTTTAAATTATTTTTCATTTATTTTAAATATTTTAGCCTTCCTGTAGCTCAAGTAATGCCAGGGACACGGGATCGAATCCCAGTGAATGAGTAAACTGAAAAGTACACCGTAAGTCACTTTGAATTAAAAAAAAGTATGGCTCAGGCTGAGATGATTCATAGTTCACACACACACACACACACACACACACACACACCACTGTATTTTCAGATGATAAATTATTTACCATCTGAATAAATTATTATAACATTTATGCTATACATTTTAGCCTTTTTATATCTGATGTAATGCCAGGATTGTGGGTTCAATCCCCAGGAAAAATATATAACTTGAATATAGTGTTACAGAGTTCATTTTGTGTTACAGTCCCTGCCAAATGTGTGAATGCAACTGTAAATATAACTTCCAATCTTTTACACAAAGACCCCCACCCAAGATTGTATGATCATATGGTGTGGAGCTGGGGAGGTGAAGGAATGCCAGAAAAATTGTTGGAACTTCATATTGATTGGGATATGACGCATGTAGGAGGTGGTGTTGTTTTTCCTTTACTTTAAAGGAGGTCATTCCTTCTGCAGTCTTTCCCCAGTGCCATGTTGTTCCACCTCTGTCAAGTGAAAAATATCACCACCATATTAGATTCTCATGATGTATCTCCCTGTGTTATCAATTTACTTGCTCTCCGTAAATGGCAGATCTTCTTTTGGCTGACCTCTCTGAACACAGGCATGCCCTGGCAAAGGCACAGAGGTAAATCTGAGTCATCTATGAACCTTATGAAAGCACCCACAATTCCTGCCCAGCTCGGATTGATTGACTGATGCATTCTGGAGTGGTTGTAAGTAACTACGTGACACTACTAGAATTTGACTTTCTCTAAAATGTGAATTCCATTTTGTTTGTTTGTTCATTTGTAAGCCATATTACTTCTGTAATCTGACATATAAGCAAGCAAAACAACATGAAAATCTCAACTTCTTGATTGTTATATCATTGAAAATATGATAAATATATATCCCAACTGCCTGATTTATTTTGTTGCAAAATCTAATGATATTAGAACCCAGCTCTTCCAAAATCCATCTTCCAAAAATGAGAACTGTATTATCGCACAGCAATATACTATATCCAACATTATCCGCATACATCTCAATTAGATTTTTTAATCTTATCGCCCAGCTCTTAATATAAAGTTAGATATGTGAGTATCAATACAGTATACTATAGAGCATAATTTCATGACCGCTTGTGTCATTGTAAAATGCAGCTATGTTATCTTTATATAAACTCAGATATATGTCCAGCTTTATCCTCATAAATACAGTAAATTCACACAAAGAAATATACTATATAGCAAATCTGAACTGCTTGATAACTTGTAATGTTGCAAAATGTAAACTATAGCATCGCCCCGGACTAATCTGCTAAATGCGATTTTAAGACTTTAAAAAATTAACACCACAAATTTCTGCAAAGCTATTTTGATACAATGTATTGTGAAAAGCACTGTAATTTTCCTAGTTGACTAACAAATGTCACTGCATACTGGTTAACTATAAATACTTTTATTTTATTTGTGTATTTGGCAGACTCTTTTATCCAAAATTACTTTGCATAAATTTTATTAGTTTGTGGGAATCGAACCCATGACCTTATCTCACAGTGGGCTGAGATACTAGCAACAGATTCTCATGAAAAGAGTAGGAGAGTAATTCATGCTTTATTATAAGGACCTTCCTGTTAATTCCTGTGGTTACATATTCATTCTCCATCTGAAATGCCTGAGGAAGCTATGAGTTTGTGCACCAGAGAACGCCTCTCTGTTGTCCAGTATGCGACGTGGCTCCTGTCTGTTTATTTGTAGACGTCAGAGATGCTCGGTGTGGTCAAGTGACTGCTGACTTCATGGACCGTGTGAGTTCTCCGTTGCTCTGAGAAGGTGACCTTGCCCTCATTGTCTATAAACATCTCCTGGAGGTCAGCCAGCAGTCAGACCACACCGAGGAACATTTCCCAACCGGACTGCCACCACGGCACCCGTAACTGCTGCCTGAACCCTCGAGGATCTGCTTTATCCATCTGCAAAGAGCACACAGCTTTGAATATTTACAGAAGCAAATGTCAAATATCAGGAGTCCACCATGACATTATCCCTTAATGGGTTTAGGTGTAGCAATACGTCACGAGTTGAAAAATGTTTTCCGCCATCTTGTGATTGAGCCAACACCAAATATAACCAGGAAAGCAATTAACACCTGGTAAAGCTGTAAATACAGCTTCATCAAATGTCACCACAATGGGTTGATGATTTGTTGCTTTTCGTTTGCGTGGCTTGTTTACTTTCTGCCAGTCTACTGGCTGCTGCAAATACATTAGGAGTGTGAGGTGGGCTTGGAAATGCTTATCATATGACTGCATAACAACAGACATTGGCCCTTTACTTTGAAAGTTAAGGTGACTGTTGGAGATTCCTGTATATGATCCAGCATTCATGACATCTGAAAGTATCACGGCAGCCTATGCTACTTTTAGCATATCCAATCTCATGACTGGACTCACTTGTCCTGGAATCCATCCAGGATATCCCTACAGAGAGTTTCACAAGGCCCTTGTAAACCCCAACCACTGAAGCTTTTATTAAAAAAATAAATAAATACATATAAGAGAAAAGCTTGTCTTTTGAAGTTCATAAATGCTTGAAAAAGTTAAGATTAATGTAAAAATCTTGGGAGTAGTTAACTAGGCTACACAAGATATGTTATTGTAACACTGGCTGGAACATGTTAGGTTGGACTCGGTGTTCTTTGGCATCCATGACTGCAGAAGCCCAGAAGACTTCAGAAAGTGGCTGAAATATTTTTCTATTAATAAGCCAAGGCGAGTGACGTAAAGATGGCCTGAGGACAAACTGCTAGTAGCAATGGGGTTACCAGTCTTTGCTGGTTAAGCTAGTCAGGAAACCTGCACCAGCATCCAAACACAGCTAGGATCTAAATATAGTAATCAGAATGGCAATCCAAATATCCTAATAAAGTAGCGAGAGATAAACACGTCAATAAGAACAAACATCTCTGTGATGCAGCTGGGGACTGCATATTCTAAAAATTGTTACCTTCAAGAGCTATTTCTTCTTGATTTAACCCATACATTTTGTTTTGTTGGTATACATTCATGTATTTGGGTCAATTCAGTGATTTAAATATTTTTGACTTGAATAAAACCAGTTAATATAGATGATACCATTTTTAGCATGTTGCCCGCTAATACATAGACCTCTCATAAAATCAATGAGTTTTTAGTCTGTTTGTAAGCTTGAGGTCATCTTTATGCTAGTGTACTTCTAAGTACTGACAGAATTCACTTTTAGCAGTTATACACATTTAAAATGCACAGTTTGTATCTTTCAGAAAAATGGCCTGAAATATTGATCCTGTACTGCACAGATTTTTGTCCAATCGAACACTCTCTAGAATGAGAATGCCCCTCCCACTAATATCTCCTCCCATCAGCTAGCAAATCATAGTACACAATTGTGATGTACCTAAAGCATGCTGGTTATTTTTTAAATGAATGATTCCTACAGTAGGAATAGGAAATGTGCAACACTGTTTTATGGCACCATGGCACTTATATTTTGGCAAATTGGTGGCTAATTTATATTAATTTGTACAATCTCATTCACATGTTTTCATACAATCTGATGACGCCCCAGTAACAATTATGTTTCGGGATGGAGCTTCATTTTTTTTTTTTTTTCTCACATCATACCTATTCATATAAAATAACTGTATTGTACAATAGTCATGTTTTCCCGTAAGATCAGTTTGGAAATATGTCAACAGAAAAGAACACTGAATGTGCCATTAATTTCTTTAAATTAAGTTTTTAATCATTCAGGGTTTCATGTTACGAATCACCGAGTGGTACTACCTCTAACCCTAAAATGTCTTCTTTATGACTGACCTCTTTATATGTTTTTGTCTTTTCATTTTATGACAACATAATTTTCCTGTCAAAAATAGTGAAGTACCATTTGAATATCTACCGTTTTTTTTATTTTATTATTATTTCAGGAGATACAGAAAAAACAAAAAAAACAAAACAGTAGAATAAAATCTGAGAAACATGTTCAAGGAGGAATGATAAACATGTTAAAGCATGTGTCCATAGATTGGGATTGTCTTATCTGTAAAAGTTACGCATGTTGTTGCTCAAACTTCTGGTCCAAAAGAAGTGCTGGCATTCAAAGACCGTTTTTTAGGTTAATTGTGTGCTTATGGCACAAAACAAAGTGTCTAGGTAGGCAAATCGTTAGGTTTTGATGGTCACTGGAATAAAGCTGGGAATTAGTGGGTGTGGATGTGAATATGACATAACCTCCCGCCATAACATTGACTTCTGAATTGCGTATCAGGCAAATCTCGGAGATTGCTAACAATGTAAGGTGGGCTGCTGTCAGCATCTAGTGGAGGAAGGTTTCAGGTGGTGATTGTGTGGGTTGGATGGAGGGCAGAGAAGGTATTTTAGTGAAAGACATGAAATGTTACTGAATTTCTTACAGTTTGAGAAGTTTGGTTTCTACTGCAACATTATATCCAATCATCAATCAGTGGAGGTTGGTATCATAAAATGCATTGACATGCTGGTGAATTGATTGGTTTGGGAATGCTGGGTATTTTCTGCTTGGGGAAGATATGCATACATGCGTTGGAAAAGAGATCAATAGTAATTAGAGCAGTAGAAACCCCTGGAATACTGATTGATCAACAATAAATGATGAAAGAGGTCTGTGTTTGCCAAAACAACATGGATTGGCCTCGGGAAGGTGCATCTATTTACATAGGATACTGCTGCTTAATCCACAATTAGCCTCTAACCTTTTCCCTACTCTGCTAAACCTAGTTCAGAATGCTGCATCTGTTATGAATGTTATTAAGCACATAACTGCATGTATTTCATTCTCCTGTCTCCATGGCCGGTCTGAAAGCAACGGGTTTCCTGACACTGCTGACTCAGACAACGTTGCTTAGGGTGAAAACCAGCATAGGTGAATGTTATATTGACGGATTACCTCCATTAGTGATGTTTGCTATGGTCCACACGTCACCAAGCAGATGCTGATTGTACAAATTGAAGCAAATAGAGTACACAATACCATCTGTGTGGGGAATGTGGGAAAAAAAAGTTCTAAAGCACACGAGGCCTTGCTCAGTCTCGGTCCCAATTCACCTTAATTAATGATTAGATTTCTTGCCATTCTCATTCCTACTCATGTGGTATTTGAACACTGTTGGTCTCAAATATATCCATCATGTTTTCAGAGGGAAATTATCACGTTTCCATTCACATATTTTTTATGAGAATTTTGAAGTCTATAAAAAAGCCAAGGTGCTCATAAAATCTTAAAATGCGCTCAAAAAATGTACGCTCAAATGAGGCAAAACAAACACGCAGGAATGCATGCACATAAACTATGATGGAAACACATCTACTGAATGAATTCCTGGATGCACAACAAAAACCTCACATGATTTTGCCTCAGCAGATCATGTGGACTAACCAACAAGCCGATCTCATGTGCACACCATCTAAAATGTAGTTTTAGTCATTCTGAAGTGCCTGACCCAAATGATTTGGTATAATTACCTCCCACAACTGTCTCACATAAATGCTTTCCCAAACATCAGGCGTCTGAATGTAAGATAACATGGCAGTGTTTGTTACTGTGTTTAGTAATTCATTTAGGGTGCAACTGATAGCCTATATTATGCAGGAAAAGAGTCATAGGCTTTCCCAGTTGCAGCAACTTTGTATCATTTTATTGCTGATACTTTGCACCAGATTCCGAGGGATTAAAGATATTGTTCTCTTGAATACATGGAATGAAAATGGTGCTTTATTTGAAAATGTTTTATGCAATATTCCAATTTTTCATACAAATTTATTTTGGATGGAAATACATGTACGGAATCCTCTATCGTTGCACAAGAGGCTGTGGGTAACATTATTCGAGAAAAGACAAGTAAACACATCAAAAATAACAGAAAAATGAAATGTGGTGTACCACATCAAAAATAACAGAAAAATGAAATGTGAAATCTAAATGGTGGTTGCATGTCACAATGCTATGGGGTTTAAGCAAGAGCAATAGCTTGTCTTTGCAAACTCAACTAATTAAATGTTTTAGTACATGAAAGAGTGTATTTTCTGGTAATACATTCATGAATCAATCTTTTGGTTTTGCTTGCACAATTTTCCTCATTACACTTTAGTCTTGGGTTCTTTATTTAAAATGGGTGGCACTATATTTGTAACCATGCAGTTATGTCTAAATGCGTCCATGCATATTTGCGTGGGCGGCTTTTGTTGATTACAAGAAAAAGGCCAAAACATGAAATGGGCAAATTCATGCTTTTCAGAGGTTAATGAATGGTTTAAAGCGCAGAGAAAAGCGAAGCTGTCATCTTCAGTGCTCGGCAACCTCAAACGCACCAAATTTGCTCACTTTCTCTGCATGAAAAGTTCCTGTAAAAGCAAGAGTCAGCAATTACAGAAAATCGTGTGATTATGACCTTCAACACAATGTTGCATGGTGGCCAGCAGAAGACGACGATCGGTATGATGCGTATGCCTAGTTATCCATGTCCTACATGCCCAGTTGGTCTGCTGACAAAACCTCAATTGAGCCTATGACTTGAGCCTGAACTAGACGGGTTTTGTAACATTCATGTCACAGCATCTTATTCGAGTCCCAGTAGATGCTGAGTTGTACACACCACATTTTATTGGTTAACCAAACTATTTAGCAATAGTGCTGCTCCAATAGAGCACATCAGTGACTGCTCACTTTCACAGTGGTCTTACTTCTGGAATTCATTCATTTTCTCCATGAGGATTTCAAAAAATTCCTCAATAAGAGATGAACCAAACCAGCTGGCAACAAGCAGAATCAGAACACAAAATAGTTTTCATACATTGCATTTTGTGATTCAGCATGTAACCACAGCTAAAAAGTATTCAAAAATCCATTATATGATTTAGTAATGTAGAGAAAAAATAATTTTATGACTACATTAAACGTCTTGATTGTACAATACAAAACTACTGACTGATGCTCACTGATTTTACTGTAGGTGTAAAACACCATGTATTTGAATGCAAAATACTAAATATATGCATCTATTTTGAGCGTGTAGGTAGAGTGAGTCATCTGCAATGCTTTATGGGAGTGGGCAGTCACCGTTTAGATCTTTTGGCACAATTTCCATTTCCATGGTAATGTAGACTTAAATGACAGTGTCTACACTGGATCGACTGGTAATGAATCCCAACACATCACAGAAGCTTGAGTCTGTCTGTTAATTGGAAGCGCTAAAGCTCATCTAAGAGTGATCACTAACATCTACTGTATCAGCTGTAAGCTTGATGCTTGATTAGGGCAACAGTAAAATGGGTGAATAATCAAGCATCCACCTTTGTTTTTGATAGAAAATCCTTTGGTTTAAAAATCGACATGTTATACAACGATTATAGTAATGTTTTGTTCCTTAATTTATGCATATATATGTGATTTGAAAATAAAGATGGTTTAAATTAGTAGACCAGAGACATCACAAGCTAGATTTTATGTAATGGACAAAAGTTATTTAACACTGTAATGCCCGACATGTGAAATTATAATAGAAGTAAAAAGTTATATATACAGTATGATATAGGGAGGAAGTTGTTCATATGTTAACTTTATAAAAATCAGTAAAGATTTCATAGCAAAAAGGCAAGTGAAGCATGAGCTGAAGGTGGACGTTTGTACAATTATACTAAAAGAGCTTTTACTTAAAGATAAAAAATGATAAACTATCATTCAGAGTCAGACGACAGAAGGCATGTAGTAAATTATATGCAACTGGTTTATCAGCAATGTTTTGATCATGTTGATCATTTAGAGGCCTTAAAATTTTGCTTATCAAATATGATACGCTTTAAAGGCTTAATATAAGTTTAAATATGTACCTAATTAAACTATGGCAAAAATATTGTACAAAATATTAAGCTTAAATTATTTTATAATGATAATTTTATTTCACAGTAAAATCATTATATTTCATTTGGATGGTGTAATAAAATGCCTGGAGCAACTGAAAGTGGGCAAGACATTAACTAGAATTGGAGTGGTGCGCTTTTGACATGACGCAACATGTCAGTCACTTCTGTCCTCTGTGTAGGATGTTTTCTTCAGAATTATGGACAATTAAATATTTCACTGGAAATGTGTCAATTACACACTTTTTAACATGCAAGTTGTGATTACAGGCCTTTGCAGGATATACTGTATGAGTGATAACAATTTTGGAGTGCATTAGGTCTGTCTTGAAAAATTATAGGCCTATATGAATTATATATGAAGTTCACCATGGAGAAAATTAATAGGATTTTGGCTTCAAGAACGTCACAACTTGCTATAATGCTTTATAAACAGCATTATCGACCTGCATCTTAGTTTCATAAATAAAAACAGCAGCAGTACACATTTGCTGAATTAGTGTCGCAATAAGGTTAACATATCCTAGACCATGACAGAGCAGGTGAGCTTTGTGGACACAGATGACACAGGTCAAAGGACTGTAATGTCCTCATTTGAACCTATGACCTAAGTGTTTCTCTCTGCTTTACCACACACACACACACAGACGCAAACGCCCCTGCCCACACAAGCTTAGTCACTTGCGAAGTAGCCATTAAAATCAGTTGGCAGAGACCTCACACCAATGTCACAAAAGACCTCACACACCATCTCTGGAGCTGTCAAGATGAAATACGCTCCGTGACCTTAACAGGTGTCCACAGTGGTCCAGAGCCATGTGAGGTTCAAATCTGGACCCGGCTAAATGTCTTTAAGTCAATATGACATGCTGTTCACAAGCGATTTCTCTTGCGTAATGTAACTTATGTCTAAGTGAAACAGGACATTTAACAAGAAAAATGTAGGATGGAACCAAAAAGGTCTACAACGCCTAGGGAAAATTAACGTTCTTATTCATCTCAATCAGGGTTCGAAATAAACACGGGCTGAATAGAATGAGTACAAATGACCCCCATTTTCAACATATGAAAAAAGAAGAAGGAGAGGAAAAAAGCCCTTAGCAAAATCACACGAGCAAGAGTACTGTTTTTCTTGCGATTGCAAATGTTATATTAATTTTAGATGATAGCCCAATAAACAAGAAGTTAATATTCCACAACTTACATCACACACAATGGTATTTTCTTACTGAATTAATCCTGGTTTTGAAACAACTCATTTGAGTGAATGATTCAATAGCCCATTCATAAACTTACTCCTGAATAAATCAATCATTTTGAACAAATTGGTTGAGTGAATGATTCTATGACTCAATCATTTAGAAAGAGACTTGCCGTCACCTATTGGTGACAGTAGTTTCATTTTAAATTTCATTACACAGCCAGTATAATTATCATATGCAGTACCTGTATACACACACACAATTACAGTTGGAATGCTGCAACTTTTTATTTTTATTTTTTTATTCTGAATTCTGAAAGTTAAGAGACAATGTTTGTTTAATAAGAATTTTGTAAACCCAGCCAGCCTATGCAATGAAGGTGTTCAAACCTATATTTGATAACTGCAAGGCGTCCAATATGTAAGCAACATAATTTATGCACTAAATAAATCCAGCAGAAAATCGTGGAAAATCTGGTAAAATGACAAATATCAATACATGCACCCCAACGACATTTGTCTGCCACCTTTGCCTTACATTTGCATAAAGTTGAGTATTTTTAAAACTTTTCAATTCTCTCGGATGCTCGCAACAGTTTCACTGATCCTCTGTCAATCCCACAATCCACTGTACCAACATTTCGGCTGCTCCACACCGCTGTACACATGCTACTGCTCATCAAAGTTCATTCAGCCAAAGCGTGCATTTTGTGGTAAGGGACAAGGGAATATATATCTATATATAGACTTTTTCTTTATACACAAAAATGATAAAAATGTGTTCTTGTGCAATCAACGAAATATAGTCAAAATGCTGAATCCCTAGAGAAAGCGGAAACATAAGATAATAATCAAAACTCTGTACAAGTTTCCCAGTGGCATTTTGGAATACTTTCAATTCAATTTTTTCAATTATTATTTATTTCACATCACAACTCACAAGTAGAATACTCAAGAGTTTGGTACACAAATGATTTTGTCTTGTATTGCTGGGTTATAAGTTTGCATGTAAACGTTTTTCAATAAGTTGATTTTTGGTACACTGGACAGTCATTATTGGCACTCATCGTGTCAGCATGGGTCACATGCAACAATTGTCTAAAATCATGCTGCTGTATTTCAGTCAATTATTTTGATAATTTCACTTCTCTTTGACAAAATGTTATGCAATGTTTCTACAGGCCAAATGAAGGGTCTGCAATTCAATACAGATGCATTTATGCCATTATGAAGTTATAGCTCCCCCATGTGGTAGGGAATTTGATTTTAGGATGACCTTAGTATTAGGGGTAAATACAGTAAATCATTTTAGTTAATAGATGTCTCTGCATACACAGAGGCACATGGAAAATGCAAATATAAAAGATGCTATAACATGCAAAAGGAAAAAAAAAGATTAAAATCTGATTTTAAATATTGCATAAATTAATTTTTTTTTTAAAGATTATGAAATATCAAATATAAAATTAATAAAAAAGTATATATATGTGTTGTTTTACAATTACAACACAACTTTAGTCATAAATTAGCAAAATATAGGAATCTTTTTGTGGCGTTGAATGTCAAGCTTGTACTTGCACCTAGCAAAGTTATCTTAAAGTTTGTTCAAGCGTAGATATTCAACAAAGAATACCAATTATTCCAACCAATATCTGTTTCCACAGTATATGCCACACTCATTCACCCCCGATATATTGGAATATGACAATGTGATAATAAATATTTTTTGCTTAAGTAGGAAAGGAAGGAGAGGAAGAGAAAGACACTGACTTTGGTGCATAATTTGTGCAAAGTAAATTGTTGTCATTTAAAGCGGTAAAACTCCATAGCATTATAAGTTGCACGAATGCACACCAGGCCTCTTTCAGATTAGAGTGTGTTATCATAAATTAAGACTAAACAAGACATTTATCCTTGTTCTGCATGAAATCACTAAGCTGTGGATGATTTGGCTACTGCTGTGGATGATATGATTTCCACTTCTTTCAGCCAAAACAAGAAGAAATTAAAGTATACAAGCACATGCTCTTTAGAGGATAACAAGAGATAGCAACCAGTGAGCATGGTGTGCTGTAGTGGGTAAATCCATGCGTGATCATCATCGTGTCCTTCTGTCAGATGTACTGTAAATTACTCTGGATTAAGTTGTCTGTTTAATGGTTGACTTACTAAGGTTCTCTTGTGATGGATAAGGTCATCACAGCTAAAAGGATTCTGAACAGATTAAAGGCATAAGTTGCTCCAAAAAAAAAAAAAGAAAGAAAATTCTTCCATTATTTCTTCACTCACATGTTGTTTCAAACCTCTCTGGTTATTCTTTAGTGTATAGGACAGAAGGAGAAATTCAGAATGATCCTTAAGGAGATGTTTTACATAAAATGACAATTCATGGTGAAGTTTCTCAAACTCCAAGTGATTCAGAATGTATAGTACATTAAACATATGAAAAGTACATTTATGTACTTATATGGAATTTATGTATTTAAGAGCTTCATAATTATGGTCACTGTGAACTGTTGTTGTATGGAAAATGTAGCACGGTTTTTCACAAAAATATGAAGCAGCACAACTGTTTTCAACGTTGATAATAATCAGAAATGTTTCTTGACCAGGAAATCAGCATATCAGAATGATTTCTGAAGGATCATGTGACACTGAAGACTGGAGTAATGATGCTGAAAATTCAACTTTGATCACAGCAGTCAATTACATTTTACTATATTACAATAGAATTGTACCGACCCTAGACTTTTTAATGGGAAAGTATATATAACGTTGGTAACACTTTATTTTATGGTCTCTTAACTAGTTGCTAATTAGCATGCATATTACTAGAATATTAGCCATTTATTAGTAGTAATTAAGCACATATTAATGCCTTATTCTACTTGATTCTACATCCCTAATCCTAAACCCAATAACTAAACTTAACAACTACCGCACTAACTATTAATAAGCAGCAAATTAGGAATTTATTGAGGGAAAAGTCGTAGTTAATAGCGAATAAGTGTTCCCTATTCTAAAGTGTTACCATAACGTTAATAGTTTTGAAATAATTCTCTTATTCTCACCAATGCTGTATTTATTTAGTCAAACATACAGTGAAAACAGCTATATTTGTACTAAACCCATTAAAATCAGCAATATTCTCACTGAACCCAAATTTTATGAACATGTTTAGTTCTTCCTAGAATGAAGAGACGAAAACAGGTCAAGACCATGTGTGAAATCTTGCGTCATAACCTTGAAATGTTCCTTCTTCTGTGCTTATTCTTCCAGTATAGTCCTCTAAAATTAGACTGGCCATCTGCTAATCAACATGTTATCAACTGTACAAAGGAAAACATAGATGGAAACTTCCAAAGAAACTTCAGAGCAGAACCATCGATGGGGGACATTAAGGTCCTCTATGATGCATCCTACAGAGCCCCAGGGAGCAGTTTGGCACTCTTGATTTGTTTGTCAGTCCTGAGAAAAGTGTATCTTTGCAGGAAGCCTGACCAGAGCTACAGTCCACATGTGTCATTCCTCGATGAGTATGACAAAGCACAAGGTTCCAGCATTAGCATATCTCTCCAGTGTGAATGTCAGCCACTAATACATTTATTTATAAAGGTGTTTATCAAGGTTGGCTATTTCTGCATCCAGTCTCACACATTCTCGTTCTCATGCACAGCTGATCATATCCCTCAGCTGACAGTGTGAGGAACAGGCAGAACAGAATAGCTTGTTCCTCAGAGCGTTCTGTCTTTGGTTTATACGAGTGATGACAGCACATGTGATTCAATAATCAAATTAACTGTTTTAGACCTCAATACAGGCCAAAGCAACAAAAGCCACAAGGGTATCTGACACATAACATGATCATGGCCCTTTTTATATTAACAATAAGATTTTAGGTTAAAAATGTGTATGAACACGTAAAGAGAATGTTGGCTCTGTAACTGGTCAGCTAAGTTTTTCACCATGTATTTAGCTTTTTGCATTCACTATATCGCAACAGTCCAGCCATATGACAAATTTATTTATTTATTTCATTTTTTATTGTACAATCAAGGAATGTGACAATATTTACAAATACAATTAAAAATATATTAAACCATTACAAATAACTGGCACATCTAGATTTTCATTTAGATGCATCATGAACGAATCATTCTTCTGAACCGGTTCTTTTTAGTGAAACAGTCGCTGATATATGCGCATTAATTGCGTGAACTAGTTTATTCACTTGTTTATTCACTATGCTTTAGACATGTAAAACATCCTTGATTCACATCAGTTGTGCATATGTTACATCACTGCATGATTATATAAACAAACTGGTGAGTCAGCTCATTGAAATGAACTTTTTCAATAGAACCAGTTCACAGAAAAGAATCAGACAGTTTGTCTGAGGCTCTAGATTAAGGGTAATAATGTTGTAAATAATGTTCAGTTTCTTGCACAGACTGATTGTTTCACTTCATAAGATCTCAATATATCGTCAGGAGCCGTGGCCGGGTATTCATTTTGTTTGGCCTGATATGCTTTTTTTTACTCTCAAGTGACGGTAGCTGTTGACTTATTTGACGATTTCAGCTAAAAATCTACTTTAGTCTTCTGCTAAAGGAAAAGAGTCATCTGCATCTTGGATGGCCTGAGGGTGAGTAAATTAACAGGAAATTTTCATTTTTGGTGAGCTATCCCTTTAAAGTCTCCACAATACAAGAAGTGACAGTAAACCTTTATGATGTCCTTACCACAAAAAATGGAAGAAACGTTACATGCTGAACTTTAATAACTAGGGAGCAATATTTATCAAAACAAGCATCACCAAATTTATATTGTCCTAATGTCACACTGATGTGTTTTTCTGAAATCTATTTGAACAGAATGGAATCTGGATGACTGAATCAGATTGTGAACATCACATCAGGCAAATCGTATAACCTGACCAAAAGCTTGCAGGTGCGTATACTGTGACACTGTGTCCCTTATCTGGTTACAGATCAAATACGATAGCACTCCCTCTGGCTCGTGCTGTTTTATAGGCGTTAAAGCATGTGGGTTAGAGCATGTTCTCCTCATGACAGTGACAGTGTCAGTCGAGCAATGTCTGTCACGGCTGTCATTATCACAACTGTCTTTGTCCATCACTCTACAGTGCTGTCTGCACATGCTGTGATCATAACTCACTCAACATTAGACTATAGACCTTGGTCAGGGTAGTGTCATATTTCATTTTTGACAGGAATGAAGTGAGGCTGTGAGGAACTAAAGTACAGTGCGTTCAATCAAATGTACTGTTGTTTAAAGGGTTACTCCACCCCAAAATGAAAATTTTGTCATTAATCACTGGGTAAGTCCATTTCGTTCCAAACACATAAAAGCTTTGTTCGCCTTCGGAACACAATTTAAGATATTTTGACTGCCAAGTAAATAACACTGTCAAGGCCCAAAAGTATGAAAGACATCGTCAAAATATTCCATCTGCCATCAATGGTTCAATCTGAATTTTATGAAGCGACGAGAACACTTTTTCTGCGCAAAGGAAACAAAAATAATGACTTTATTCAACAATTCGTCTCCTCCGCGTCATCGTAGTGCCATTTTGGAGAGTATGGACGCAAACTGCGTCTGCTGTTCTGTGTCAGCCGCACCACAAGAACTGCGGCTGACACAGAACAGAGTACGCCGTTTGCATCCAGCAGATATTCTCCAAAATGGCACTACGGTGACGCGGAGGAGAAATTCAGAAATTCGCTTCATAAAATTCAGATTGAACCACTGATGGCAGATGGAATATTTTGACGATGTCTTTCATACTTTTCTGGGCCATGACAGTGTTATTTACTTGGCAGTCAATGGGACAGTCACAAGCCTCCCAGTTTTCATCCAAAATATCTTACATTGTGTTCCGAAGACGAACTAAGCTTTTACGGGTTTAGAACGACATGGGGGTAAGTGATTAATGACAAAATTTTCATTTTGGGGTGGAGTAACCCTTTAACAACATACCGACTGTTCAGCTGACGAATGTCTTTCAGTAGACAAAAACTCCATAAAACAGTTTGAAAGTTGTGAAAATTGTGTGATGTTGAACCTTTAAACACTGTTATCTGTGTTAAATTTAGTTTGGCGTATAAGGTCTAAATAGGCTTGATCCTAAATCCTAAACTTCAAACATTTACTCGAAAGCATTTTGTAGTCAAATTTCTTGCGGCACTTGATGTACCAACAATCCCTTTTTCCCTACACTGTTTGCAGTTTCAATTTAAAAATTATTTTTAACCCAAATTAATTAAGCACACTAAACATAAACATTAAAATTTTTCTCAATCTATTCAATTTTTTAAGTTCAGTCAACCTGTTCAGTTAATTCCTTAAAACAATGTATAAGCTTAAACTGAAGCCTATGTGTGCAACAAATTGTTTAAATTATTAATTGATTAAAACAGTTTGAAAGCAGCTGAAATAAATTTCTAAACCACAAACTAAGTGTTCTAAACTTCTAAGAGGTACAATACACCCAATAAACCCATTTGTAAATAAACCCATTTAAGTTAGTAATCATTTAAATGTATAATTACTTACACTGTTTTATGCAATGACTTTAAGCAATACGACCAGTAAAATGTAAGAAAATATATTTACATTTTCTTAGACTTTATAGTGGTGCACAGTGCAAAGGTCTGACTAACTGATAACGAAATTTGTTGTCAGTTATTATCTTTCTACCAGTTAGTTGTTGCAGTAAGTTACAGTAAGTTACAGTAAGTCAGATTCCAGTTTGTTTGTTGATGTGTTGTTAAGAATCAACTCTTTCTTTGCTGACCATGTGAGTCTGTGTGAGAACTGTGTAATTAATATCCACCAACATGACAGAAAACTAAAAGCTGTGAGTTCTGAGCAAATGTGACGACGTCAGTCCTGTTGCGTATGCTTGATTTATACAGAGGTCATGGAGGACAAAATCAGTTAGTGACCTCCTTAGCCATAATATTCATAACAGACCTTCAGCTCATATCCTCTTGTTTTAAATATTAACCTTGCACAGCTGCTGTTATCTCAGGAGCCTGGCAGGAATGTGTTAGGGAGGAGGAGGTGCTGAAAGAAAAGAGATATGGTCCAGATGAGCTTCAGCCGCTGACCTCGCCAGTATTTCCCCAACTGAAAAGTGGCACAGTGGGACAAAGTATATCTCATGCCCATAACTCTGCTGCAACCAATGACTGAACTTTAAACCACCTGTCATGTGCTTTTACATCCAGTCCAGTCTCTTTATCAACTGTCAAATGAGAGTCTAATCAAGATTGGAATTTCCATCTTGTCTGATAACCTTTCTAAAAAAAAAAACTAAAAAACACCTTTTCATTCACTGGTTGTATGTTAAATTACTGCAAACAATTGTTGGAGTTAGACAAATGTTTTACTTATAGTATACATGATTTAGTTTAGTCTGTTTCAAGAACAAAAGTAAAAGGTCTGAAGCAAAACATAAAATACAAACCCCCACTTGTTTTTTAAAATTTGAATAAAATGAAAACTAAAAGAATTTCAAATCACATGAGCCAATATTTTATTCACAATAGAACATAGATAACATAACAATTGTTTAAACTGAGAAATTTTCAATTTTTATGTACAAAATGAACTCATTTCAAATTTGATGCCTGCTACAGGTCTCAAAATAGTTGGGACGGGCATGTTTATCATGGTGTAGCGTCTCCTCTTCTTTTCAAAACAGTTTGAAGACGTCTGGGCATCGAGGTTATGAGTTTCTGGAGTTTTGGTGTTGGAATTTGGTCTCATTCTTGCCCGATATAGGTTTCCAGCTGCTGAAGAGTTCTTGGTCATTTTTGACGTAGTTTTCATTTAATGATGAGCCAAATGTTGTCTATAGGTGAAAGATCTGGACTGCAGGCAGGCCAATTCAGCACCCGGACTCTTCTACTACGAAGCCATGCTGTTGTAATAACTGCAGTATGTGGTTTTGCATTGTCCTGCTGAAATACACGTTGTCTGGAGGGGAGCATATGTTGCTCTAAAACCTTTTTATACCTTTTCGCATTCATAGTGCCTTCCAAAACATGCAAGCTGCCCATACCGTATGCACTTATGCACCCCCATATCATCAGAGATGCTTTTGAACTGAACGCTGATAACACGCTGGAAGGTCTCCCTACTCTTTAGCCCGGAGGACACAGTGTCTGTAATTTCCAACAGGAATATCAAATTTGGACTCTGGTTTCTGGAAGTATTCCTGGGCCCATTTAGTAATGTCAATGACAGAATCATGCTGATGAGTGATGCAGTGTCGTCTGAGGGCCCTGAAGACCACGGGTATCCAACAAAGGTCTTCGGCCTTGTCCCTTATGCACAGAGATTTCTCCAGTTTCTCTGAATCTTTTGATGATGTTATGCACTGTAGGTGATGAGATTTGCAAAGCCTAATCAGGTTACAGACCTGATGTCAATTAACTTAATTAGTTGCTAGATGTTCTCCCAGCTGAATCTTTTCAAAATGTCTTGCTTTTTCAGCCCTTTGTTGCCCCTGTGCCAACTTTTTTGAGACCAGTAGTAGGCATCAAATTTGAAATGAGCTAATTTAGTGGATTAAAGTGTAAAATTTCTCCGTTTAAACATTTGTTATATTCTCTATGTTCTATTGTGACTAAAATATTGTCTCATGTGATTTGAAAGTTTTTTAGTTTTCATTTTATTCAAATTTAAAAAACGTCCCAACATTTGCAGAATTCAGGTTGTGTGTGTGTGTGTGTGTGTGTATATACATATATATATATATATATATATATATATATATATATACATATATATATATAATCAAACAATGTGTTAATAGAGAGGGTTTTTTTCCCCCCGTTAATGGCAACTACGTAAACTAAACAATGGAACCAGTGTCAAAACCAGTGTGGAACCTTATCAAAAGTGAACTCCAGGTGAAGGTTAAGTACAGTTTGGCATGCTTGAACTTCTAGACACATCCTGAAAGAAAACATCTTGCTAAAAGCTGCCCGATTCAACACTTGTTCAGGATGCACTTGTCAGTCCTCTGTCGTGTGTGTCAAGTGTTCCCGCCTCTTGTTTCCTTATTTGGTTTGCTTCCTGTCCTTGTTGCGTGTGATTGTCTGTTATTCAGTTCAGGTGTTTCTAATTATCAGTAATTGTCATGTGTATTTAGTTTATTAGTTATAGTTACAGTATATTTAGTATTATTTATTTAGCATTAATAGTCCTGTGAAGTAAATTACACCATAGCCTATGCACTCAAACATAAGCAAATTGAGTTCCAGTCACAAAGCCGATCACAATTAATTGGACATTCACACAGAATGTGTTTTTGCTTTGGAAAATGCAAGGTCTTGTGATACGTCTTTTAAAAATTGAACCTGTTAACTTTATTGCTGCTTTTATAGAAGGTTGTTTTATTCCTGTAAAGCTGCGCAAGATGCGAGCGCAACAGTCAAAGATGTCCCTCTAGTGCATTGGTTCCCAATCCTGGTCCTGGAGAACCCCCAACACTGTTTTTGATGTCTCTCTTGAGTAACATTTTGTGATGGGAAAAAAGAGGTTCTGAGGTGGGGCAACAACATTTAACATTGCAATTAACAATGCAATATAAAAGTATAATGTATTAAGTTTAATATACTGACATCTGTATCATATGTATTGTAAGCAGAGGTGTAAAATACTTGAGTACTTTTTACACCTCTGATTGTAAGTGAGTAACTGAGTACCAGCTCCATAAAACTGTGATATCATACCAAATGACCTCAACATTATTAGTGTAGACACGCACAGACATCACCATTCTGCATGCACAGCACAATACTAACGACCTAATTATTTTAGATGAGACTCTAAACATTACAAAACATTGTGTGAATGCTGACAACAAATGACAACAGCAAATAAAACCTGAATGTAGCAAGCAACTGCTTAATTTTCTCATGCTGCCATGCACTCTGGAGTCAGCGTAACACTTGTTGCTGAGAATAAGGTAATCACCGTAATTTGTTTATATGGTGAACTCCCCATTTTGTTTTAGAGCATAGAAATGACTTAAACATCAAACAACTTTTCAAGCTGAAAGTGATATGGGAGAAATGATCGTGATGTCACACAAAAAAAAAAAAACACACTTCCTGGATCAAAGGGCTTGAAGGAGGTGATGATATCGGCCAGCACCATATGGTTTGAACCATCTGATAAGCATAATATCATGTAATAATGTTTGTTAAAGATAATGAAAGTGTTATGGGGCTGATGAGACATGAGACGTGCGGATCCATCTGCAGACTTTTATTAAGCAGAGACGTGGTCATAACAGGCAGGGTCAAACAGTGGCAAACAGGTATAACATGGGCGAGACAAAGAGTAAACAGAGACAAGCATGGGTCGACGATCGGCGAACAGTATCCAAAGGGGCGAGACAGGAGAGATAATCCAAAACGTTAGCGATAGTCCAGGCAGGGGAAAACACAATCCGACAAAGGCAAGGCTAGGCGAGGCAAGGCAAGGCAAGACTAGGAAAACTGAGGCTCTGTAGGGCAGCGATAATGCATACAATACTCGGACCCGACGGAAGGAAAGTCCAGGGTTTAAATAGAGTGTGTGATCAGGTGTGCGTGTGATTAGTGCAATGAGTGATTGGTGACAGCTGTGATCAGTAATGGGTGATGGGAGTTGGAGTCCATTGTGATGTGTGGTATGAAAGTCAATGTGGTGAGCGAGTGACCTCTGGTGGTGAATGAACGGAAGTGCAGACCAGATTCGTGACAGAAAGTTATGGCAGACATAATTTAATTAGGCTGTCAGAGATAGAAGTATACTGCTCATCATAGGTTCCGTAAGGTACCTAATTTTCAAACCCCTTTTTTTTCCTGCAACAGAAAAGTTCTATATATACTGTATATATATATATATATATAGCTAAATAATGAATTAATACATTTATTAAAATTAGTTTGTGTTCTTCTGATCACAATAGTATAATATATTTGGCCTCTTTGTTTTAAATCAACAGTGTATTTTTCAAGTTGATCCAGCTAATGTCCGTGTGTATTCCAGTGTTATTTTAATGTCACTGTTATATTCTGTTATAGTTTTTGTTAATATTTAGAATTTGATTTTATTTGTGTATATGTTTTCATTTTAATTGAATTTTGTTTCGTTTATTTTTCTGTGCTTTTCTGTCATTTTTATTAGCTTTTTTTGGGACAATGTCTATATATAGTTTTCATTAGTTTTTAGTTCTGGTTTATTTAGTTTATTTAAATGAAATTCTGCCTTGCCAACTAACTGAAATCAAATAATTTTAGGTTTGATTATTTATTTATTTATTTATTTATTTTTACGGCTTAGTTTAGTTAACAGTTATCATTTTACAAAGAGGCTTGAGTCACTGAATTATTTTGAACAAGTGAATGCAATATTACACATTTCCCTCCAGTAAAATACGATCATGTATTGAAACCAGCCCTGCCTGAGTAATCAGAAACCTTTGACTGCCCACTAACAAACACTCTTCTGAATGATGCTACTGATTCCGAATGCTTTCGTACCAATCATCGCCAGTGGTGCAAATCACCAGATCGAGCATCATCAATAAAGAACTCAACCTTTAAATTAACAGATTGCTCATGTGTATCAGGCCACAATCCACAATGATGATTTCATGAGGAATACAGACTCATAATAAACATGGCACTGACTTACATACAGCCCTTATCAAGGAGTGCACTTTGTGCAGTGAGTAAACCTGTGTAAAACTCCAGGCATGTTCTGTGTTCTTTTACGAGTATTCTTCTCTTCTCATAGTGCCCCCAATGAAGCCTTGCGTGGCATTAACTTTCACCCACCCATTACTGGCAGCTGACAGCCTGGCTCTCCGCCAACCCAGAATTAAGCCATTGCAAACGTGCGGCTGCTCATGTAGATGCTTGGACTCAGCCTGAAAGAAATGACAGCACTGCAAAGAGAAAATTCACTCATTCAGGAATAAGAAACCTAAACATTACACATTTTTATTCAAAGCAGCTGGAAAAAGTGATGCATTGTAAACCTTTATTAAAAATGGAATCAAGATCATGCATAATAGTGCATTGTAGTAAGTAACTGCTTACATAATAGACACTTTGAGTCTGATAATTGCTTACGTGCCACCGGTCAGGTTTGCTGCATGGATTTGCATCAGTAGATTCATTGTAAAGGGTCTGGTGTTGGGTTTAGTGAGCGCTTGTAAAAAACAAAGAATTTCATTAATAGAAGGGAACACTGCGCTAATAACGCCTTAAAGGAATAGTTTCCTCAAATGAAAATTTACTGAAAATGTATTCACTCTCAGGCCCTCCAGATTTGGAGAAATGTAGCATTCAATCACTTGCTCACCAGTGGATGCTCTGCAGTGAATGGGTGCCGTCAGAATCCAAACATCTAATAAAAACATCACAATAATGCACACCACTCCAGTCCATCAATTAATGTCTTGTGAAGTGAAACGCTGCGTGTTTGCAAGAAACAAATATATCATTAAGACATGTTAACTTCAAACCATTGCTTCTAGCTACAATTTAAGTCCATAATCAATAGTAACGCTTCCTCCAGTGAAAAAGTCCATCTCCAGCTGTCTCTCACATCAAAAGCCACCAACATATTCATTTAGAGCTGTTTTGAACAGTTTTCACTTATAAACAGTGCTCTGTGCATATAAACTTGCTCTGTGCATATTTCTCTCATGATATTTAGCTGGAAGCAACAGGTTAAAGTAAAAAAAAAAAAAATGCCTTCGTTTCTTACAAACACAGATTTTGGCTTCACAAGATATTAATTGATGGACGGAAGTTATATGGATTACTTGTGGATTATTGTGATCTTTTTATCAGCTGTTTGGACTCTCATTCTGACGGCACCCATTCACTTCGATGTTCATTTTTGTCTACCACCCTCTAAAGTCAGTCAACCTGACATAAGCATTGATTATACCAATATAAAAATGCACTTTCGCTCAGTGTAGTCTGTGACATCTATCAGTTAGAGATATGTTATGCATGATATCTTCCCCAAAACACAACAGCAATAAGATGTAAATAATTGCATGTCTTTTATGACACAATCATGCCGATTCTGCACGCTTTTCTGTTATTTTGTATAGCAAGCTTCTCATCTGTATCTTATGCATAACTGATGCTGTTGATGGCGCTCTAACTTACAATGCATCATCAAAGTCAGATGCCTCAATGAGTTTTTATAGCGAGATTCATTGCCAAGTTCCTGTGGGCTTTGCACAATGACAATCAAGTCCTTTATTCTACTAACGTCAGTTCCCATTCACAAAGACAAAGCATATCACGCGGCCAGATCACGCCGCTAAACACACTGAGCCATTGACAGCAGTGTCATCTTCTACAGGTTATTGGATTATATTTACCTCTTTCATTTCCATGCTCAGTGCTTTGAGATTGCGATCCATTTTGGTTTATTTCTCAGTGATTTTCATTGATATAAATGAATGTCATAAAATATATCAAAGCTTCCATTCCATTGAAAATGTCTTTAGGTAAAGTTTTTCAAGTGGTCCAGTTGGCCCATGTTTAATTCACCCCAAAATGAAAATTCTGTCATTGCTTACTCACTCGCTTCCTTCTACTGAACACAAAGGAAGATATTTTGAAGAATGTGCAGAGTCAAACAGTTCCTGGCCCCTATTGACTACAATAGCAATTTTTTTTTTTTTACTAGCTATTAATTACAACTTTTGCCTAAATAAATTGTAATTTGCTTCTTATTAACAGTTAGTAAGGTAGTTGTTAGGTTTAGGTATGGGGTAGCATTAAAGGATTTAAAATAATGCATAATAAGACATTAATATCTGCTTTATAGGTACTAATAAACAGCCAATATGCTGGTACTATGCATGCTAATAAGCAACTACTTTGAATAGGTCCCTAAACTAAAGTGTACCGTTTGGTTACCAATATTCTTCAAAACATCTTAATTTGCGTTCCAAAGAAGTTTGGAACAACTTTGGAACAACTTGAGGCTAAGTAAATGATAACAGAATTTTCATTTCACAGGGAACTATCCCTTTAATTAAAAAAAAAAAAAAAAAAAGTAATAATCTTGCTGTAACACTTTATTTTAAGGACTAATTCTCACTACTAACTAGCATGCATCTTACTAGCATATTGGCTGTTTATTAGTACTTATAAAGCTCATATTAATGCATTATTCTGCACAACCAAATTCTAGATCCCTTAACCTTTAAACACCATATCTAAACTTAACAACTACCTTACTAACTATTAATAAGCAGCAAATTAGGGGTTTATTGAGGCAAAAATCATAATTAATACACAGTTCATAGTAAGAATTGGTCCGTAAAATAAAGTTTGACTAATCTTTCTAATAAAAATAATTTGTCTTTTGTATGCATGGGAATAGACATTGTGTGCAGTGAGAACAAGCTGCAGATGTGTGCTCTCGTTCAGCCTTTGGACCTGAGCTGGGGAGCGGCTCCTTCTTTATGACATGCTTCAGTTCTTCACTAGTGTTAACAGGGTCAGAGATGTTGTGCTTTGGGGAAAGAGCTGTAAAAGAATGTCCAATATCACTGTTGTAATACATTACGTATTATTAACATAAGGCATTCGTCATGTGAGGCGTTTGTACTGTGGCCAACGCAAATACTTTTCTAACAAATCACTTACAATGTAACCAAGGGCCCTTTCCTCTCAACTTTGTCTTGCTGGGTTATAAAAGCCAATAACATCAATAACACATGCCTGTCCTCTTCTTTGTTCTTCCTTGCCTCAACCGAGAGAAAGGACCACAGGAAAGCATCTGCTGGGAAAATATGTTTCTGCGTCCCAAAGAGGTCAGACTGAACGATACAGTTATGAATGGACACAAACGCTGGAACCCATGTGCATCAGCATCCTCTGTTTGTATGCTGTTTGGCTTTTTCCAACCCCGGCACATTTATTTCCATTCTTTCGTTGATTAATTTTTTGTTATATGAAGTTCACATTAAAACTTCCTTAGAAACTTTACACCAAGCCTTCGTCATTTAATTTCATTTAATCATTGTCCAGACTCTTTAAATCTTAAAATAAAAATGGGTTATTGTAGTTAACTAAACCTAAACCTGAAACTGAAACCATAAAAACTTTCATTACTTGAAATAAACCTTTAAAACTTTGCATGCAATAAAATATATATAAAAACCTGAAATGTATTTTATTTCAGCAACTTCATAAAATAACTAAAACTAAAATTAATACAAACTATATAGACGTATTAAAGTAATAAAAATGACAAAATACTCAACAAAATTACTAAAAATGTAACTAAATAAAATAAAATATGAAATAAAACCAGAAAATATAAACTCATTTCATTCAAAATATTCATAAAAACTATAATAGTATCTCACTTCTACTAAAATAATACTCTCACAAATCATGACCTGGCAAAATTTCAGCCATGACCAAATATTTGACCCCCCTTTTTCCCCAAATATTAGTGTACTTGATAAAAGGGAAAGTTACAGCAAGAAACAGAACAAGCATAGCGTTATGGCATGCTAGATTCACACAGACAAGCATTGTTGCTATGTGAACAGTGATGCTGTTGTCTGAGGATTCTGAGCATGCTTAGACGCTCAGTGCCAGCGAGTCTCACACGTACACATGCAGAGGAGAGCTTATATAAAGCTGCAGTCCGTAACTTTTTTTGGGTTAAAAATGATCCAAAATCAATATTTGAGCAAGTACATAACCAGCTAGTGTTCAAAACTATCACCTTACTTTTGCCCGATTCTCAACAGTTATTTTATAATAATGTTTTCTAGTTTGAGTGGTACAGGTAGGTTTTCGCGGGAAATTCAAGCATGCTGCTGCGTCATTACGTCACGTCTGTAAACATAAAGACGTTGTCTCGGCTACTAGGCTCTCTCATGCGAGGATCCTTCAGGTGGATGATTGTTTATAGCCTTTTCTCACAGCAGCTAGAATAATTAAATGTATCATTTTGATGGCGGATTATAATCCAGAAAGGATTATGTGTTTATGAAACACATGTGAATGAAACTAAATTATATTCCAGTTTTAAATGTGCTTCTGATTACAGATAGCCTGGGATGACATTTTGTATTTTAAAGACGCCCAGTTCAAAGGGAGCATAGGCCTTGTTTACACTGCAGGTCTTGATGCTCAATTCCGATTTGTTGCCTATATCTGATTTTTTTGGCTGTCCGTTTACACGTTCAATTGTTCTTTTCGTTTACACGTTCTTTCAATTGTGACTCATATCCCATTCATGTGTTTACACTATGCCATACTATCTGAAACATCCCGCATGCGTTGTTGCCACACGTGCTTCTTCCCGAGAATAATGTGACCTGTGCTGACAAAACAAGTCGAGCAAATTTGAAAAATTTGTTATTTTTATTTTCACATTCTCCATTAAAAGACCTTCAAAATGATGTATGTTTTTTGGGAATCGGACAAAAAATGACTGCTACACCCGTTTAAAGTCCATATAGAGACAGCAAGGTTGATTATGAGAAAGATTAAAATTTTTCTCCAGTTCTTTTCTTATTAATAATTAGGCTACTATATTAATAATCACAAGATAGCTGTTTTTTAATTTATTTTATCTTTCCTATTATAAAGAAGAACAGATGCAAAAAAAAAAAAAACCAGTATAGGAACAAATAGCCTAGAAAGAAACAAATAATGCATTACCTTTATCATTTTACATCTAAACAAAAACATTCATATACTCTATGAAAAACAAATTATCAAATGTAAAAATCACTTCAGTGTTTTCATTATTAATTAAAACTACTTAAAACTACAAAAGCAGTTAAATGAAGTGCTACCAGTGATTCCCTCTTTTCTTTTAGGCTATTAGTAGATAACATTGAGACAGATGGCCTACTGTAATGCACGAATCATATAAAGTTACACATCAGATGTTTTTCCAAAATAACCAAGGACACAAGAGGGCGGGAAACACACAAGACAGGACTGACAACATGACAGTCATGTTGTCAGAGACAGAGATCCGATCTGTGTCACATATGAGCAAAAAATGGGAATTGGTTCACATTTAACTGACAGTGTAAACGGGGCCATAGTTTGCTTTTTGGGTTAAAATAATTTCTTAATATGAAATTTGAATGGTATGACATTTAGAGATTAGACTGTACAGAAATTGAAATCTAAACGCTAATACACACTATACTCATCACGCAATGCTGATGTTAACATTTAATAATTTGAGAATAAAGTATAACAATAATAATAATTTGCACGGTTAGATGTGATATGAGCTAACCGATTGTTAGATTTAATCACCATTGGTAGTGCGATTTATTGTAATGCTTTTTTCCTCAGTTGGTCAGAACAAACGTGGCAGACTTGTAACTTGAAAATTTCCAGTGAAAATTCTTATTTGGGTCATATATTCCAAGACGTAGGCTAGAATCTGTGATTCCTAAGTAGAGTATCCACACCGTCGCGGTGAGTGACAGACTGACACATATACTCCTCAAAACACTAGATTCATCTGCGCCAGAGCACAACCCCATGCAAGGAAGATAATTCTGCACAGACCTGCAATTCCAGGTTTTCAAACAGAGATGGCGACAAAGAGGCAAAACTTACGGACTGCAGCTTTAAGAAACAAAATGCACCTTCTGAGAGTTTTGTATTCAGTTTGAAATCTGCTTTTAATCTGTAATGAAACTGACATATTTGTGTATTGTGTAATTGTGTTTTATGTAGGAAGATCAAAACAGACTCGTCCATGATTGATCCCAGCTGGCAGAATAACTAACCCCTGTCAAAACCAAGCAGGATGGGTTCTTTAGATACCATGCGAAAGACATGAGTGGAGTCAGAGAGCTGACGGATAATCACAGCAATCTGTCATTCATGCCAGACACCCAAAGAAAGAGACTACTGGCCCTCACAGCAGCTGAGAGCACAGACCTCCAGAGATGGACACAACTGCTCTCGCTTTCAATTCAGGAGTGTGAAGCTGAATTGGTCGCACCCCACAGCATGTTCTGCGCTCTTCTAGGCAAACTGATGACTGCATTTTGATAACACTAATTATGAATAATAGAATCACTATAATAGTATATAACAACAAAATCAGTCAGTTAATTGTGAAAATAAATTGATTAACAACAACAACTGATTAACAAAAGAATGAAACTCATAGTCTATATATTTAGTTAGTTAGTTATTACAGAGTATTACTATTCTGAGCACCAGTAGTATTTGTCTTCAAGCTTAACACTAAGTGAATATTTTATGGCAAATGGCCAATTAATTTCTTTGGCATTTTATCCAACATACTGGAGCCAAACCTGAGAATTGAGTCTTGAGGATCTCACACAGCATTCCTGCAGAAACTTACTTGGTTGTAACTAATGGGTGGGGATTATGCTAATTGTGATTGCCCTTAAGCACCCTATTGACGCACAACAGGAATTTATTAACTTACACACACGTTTAACTATAAAAGCTCAGGCTGACAAAGCGTTTGTGAATGGAAATTTTGGGAAAGGTTCGCTTTAAGTGCAGATTACTATTTAAATAGATATGCCTGTTTATGAAAGTTTCATGAATGTGATAAATTGTGATAAATTACTTCAGGCGCGCGTGCGTGCATGTGTGTGTGTGTGTGTGTGTGTGTGTGTGTGTGTCTGTCTGTCTGTCTATCTGTGTGTGTATTTCAAGATTATGAATAAAAAATAAATAAATAAATAAATAAATAAACAATCAGTCTTGCTTCAATTCTCAGTTTAAATCAATCTGTTACTTGCAGTTTCTTTATCATTAATAGTGAAATTTAGTTGCAATACATGAGTGAAAATTGTCAGTGTGATCTGTGTATTTCTGTGAAGTTGTACATTTCTGCTGTATCCATGAAGAGCAATGCTCTAGATGTAGTAAAAGGTCACACTTACATTGATCATGATTTGGTTATAATATGACCAGTTGGAATGACAGACATTTGTGCTGATTGATCTTTATGTAGGATGACTGAAGACAGTCACACTGATTATCATGGTGTTTACCACCCTCTAGTGGCCACTTAATATTTTGAACTGTCAAACACAACTTCAGGCCATATACAGTATATCTAATTACTATAGTAATATAGTATTTTGCCAGAAAAGTCGTTTGTGTTAACTTGTGTCCTTTATTTTCATTTATTTAATTTTTTTTCAATTTTTTTTTTTTCAAGGTAGTCATTTCTAATACTCAATGAAATGAAATCTCCAGAAACTGTAGACAAATGAACAGCCTCTTTCTTCTACATATGGTATTCTATACCTGTGTGATGAGTGTGGTCATGTGCAAACATACAATAAAATAGTTTTATACAAACCAACATATCAAAATAACAAAGCAGACCAAATTAAATAAATGTAATTTAATAAAAAGTAAAAATGACTCCAAAAGCAAACACTGCATCTCCTGATTGGGATCAAACCTTTAAAAGGTAAGAAAATACAAAGTAGAATAAAGTAGCTCATAATTAGCTCAATAAGCACAGACACATACACAACGTCTAGGATTTGTTTTACAATAATGATCAAAATAACTGCATATTGTTATTTACATACACAAAGTCATTCTCACCATTTTTCTCACTGGACAAATTCATTTGAATATTTTACAGCTGTCACCAAAATACCTTATTGTTCATTTGTTTTATCTTGATTTACAGAATTCTGTTGAGTAAGGTTGTTACCTTTCCTTAATTTCTACACTAATTCCTTAAAAAAAAAAAAAAAAAAAAAGTGAAATTACACCAATATACAGTGTATTTTCTGAAAACAAATCTAAGCATCTAACATAAGGTTTGCCTATTTAAAAAAACAATCCTGTTTTAACCCTGTAAAGCCTGACGTATTAAATAATGGTCAGAAAAATTTATCTGTTATTTATTTATTTATTATACAGGATAATTTAATGAACCTTTAGACCAAATACAGAGAAAAAAGTGTGATATAGTGAGAATATGGAGGTCAGAGAAAGAAAAAAACAAAAACAAAAAGAACTCAATTTTATTGATGCTGATTCTTTCCAAGCCCACTGTAATACTAAAAAGAGCAGTTACTGTACATCATAGCATTTCAGTAAAGATTTGTCATGGCAAACAGGTATGCCACACATACCTGAAGCCCTATGTTAACAATGTCCCACTTTCTAAACACCAGTAAGCCAAAGATCATCCCAGCAGTGGTTCCTATTGTTCCTCCCCATGAGGACGATTTCACTGCTACAGCTGCAGCTCCTCCCATGGACACACCAGCAGCTCCAGCCGCCCCCAGCAAAGCCCCCGCCTTACCACCAACTCCCAGCATCTGTGACGACATTTCAACTATCGACAAAACAACCGCAGCGGTTACAGACGCCCCCAAAATCACCTTTCCTCCTGTCTCTCGTGCCACTGGACCACCGACTGTGGCCCCTAAACCAACCTGACAGACTTCTGACACGAAGAATCCTGCAGAAATTGCCTGTACGGAGGATGCGTGAGACATACGGATGCTGATATTCTCATTGCTTATGTCTTGTCCTGCCAAGCGGATTTTGACGGACATGCCTGCCACCTCTTGCCCGGCATGAACAGTTAGCACGGAAATGGCAAATGTGGCAAACATTCCCATGCATCCCATAAGCATCCAAAAGTTCAAACGCCAAGAACTCATGAGCCAAAACGACATGCATAACACCACAACTAACAGGATAACAAAAACAAATCTGTAATCTCCAAACCCAAAGATGCCAAAGCCAGCGGTCACAAAAGCAGTCACAGTCATCGGAATGCCAGAAAATGCAAGAAACTCTGTGTATTTGGCCACCGCTTTGAGCAGGCGTTGTCGAGAAGACCTCTTCTGCATTTCCAACTCAACGGCCTTCCTTTGCTCTCTCTTTATTTCTTCTCTTTCTCTTCGTTGGGCCTCCCAAGTAGCCAGATCATCCTCTTCTGGTTTCTTCATCTCACAGGCCTTAATCCGCTTTTCCAATTCCAATGCAACCCGATGTCTTAGATCTACTTCCAAAGCAAGTAATCTTGCTTGTTCTCTCTTAGTAGCATCAGTTATTAATCCACAAAATTTCCGTTCCGTGCATGTATACTTCACAAAGAAGTGCATCAATAATTTCAAAACTGTAAAAATCCCCAAAGCCCAGAGCAGGCTGACCATCCCATAGCTCATGCTCAGATTTTCAATGATGGCCCCTAGTGCTGCACCGCTTGAAGTCGTGGTGAGAGCCGCGGCCAATCCTGCTGCCACCCATCCTTCAGTCTTCCTCAATCTCAATAGACACAAGGCCACAGAAGCGGCTACGATGACCCCCGTTACCACCAATGTCATTGATGTGATGAGTGCAGTAGTTCCTAGAAGCGCACCCAGTCCCAGAGCCCCAAGGCTCTTAATGCCAGACATAACGGGTTTCAGTTGGGCTCCTGAGATAATCTCCTGCATAATTTGATTCACCGGTACCTCCGTGGCTCCCAGAGTACCTCCAGCCACTGCTCCAAGCACAAAGCCCTTGGCAGACTCCATCACTGGGCTCATGGTCTCTGGAAAAAAGTTAAGAAACATTTGTCAAATTGTGTTGCATCAGCTATTAACATCAACATAGCCAACATTTCATGACTGGGAAGTCAATAACAGACAACAATAATGTCAACTTTTCACCACAGGACTAGTACTAAATCAAAAGTGTGTAATTTCTGTTTCACTGTTGTCATTCAATTGAACTGCTAAAATGTTGTCCAACAGGGTGAACAATCTTTTCTTTGTTCTTTTTCACACTTAGTTGCACCCCTTAAAGTTGCAATGAAACCGAAGCAGCAACCTTTTTTTTTTCCAAGTTTTGAACTATGATCACAAGTTTTGTCATGACCAATATAGTTCCACGGTTCAGGTGTTTCTCTAAACTATAGTTCAAACAAACACTCACAAACAGCATTGCAAAATGACATGGTTGGAACTACAACTCTCAACCCAGGGTTAGAAGTAGACCGTAGTTTCTTGTTAGTAAGACATGTGGACCTAAATATATATATATTTTAGTTTGCAATCATCAATCAGCTCAGACTTTGAAGAGTGTGCATGTGCAGAAATGAGTATGACGTATAGCAAGAGGGAAGCAGCAATGAATCTAACATCAAATAAAGGAAAATGACAACAACAACAACAAAAAAAAGCACTGAAGTAGTCATCAGTTGATGTTTGTTACAGCAGCATTTTGGAGATCTCGAATCAATTAGCAGAAGTTATTACTCCACCACCTGTGTGAAGTCATCAACGAGTCCTATGTTGTTAAAGCTGTTGTCAAACAATGGAGGTGTGAACATGTTACTAGTTTCAGGAAACAGTTGTGACTAGATGGTTAGTTTCTCATTATACTATAGTAGCTAATCAATGAGTTACATTGTTGCACAGAAAATGCACCCCTGCTTGTAGACGACTCAAACACAACTATTAAAAAAGATTTCAACATATAAAATACAAAACATCAAACATGTTCAGGGAAAGACTTAATGGAAGTGTAGAAATGGATATTATAGCACTAATCCATCAAGTTACATTAGAAAAGCCTACTCTTACCGTCAGAAGATCACTACACACTGGTTGTACACTGTGAAATGCCTCTTTTCAACAGAAGGTCTTCCTCAACAAACATGCAAAAGGGTTCATGCAAAATTCAGCCCCACCCTCCTGACTCACTTCACTCCAAGGCAAAAAAAAAAAAAAACCTTTCACATCCAGGGAAAAAAATATATTATTTATTATTATTATTTATTGTTATTATTAAAGATCATTTCACAGTTTGTGGTTCTTTGGGGGCACTAATAACAAACAAGGCCTATGTTTTTTACCACTTTGAGCCTCAAATAACTGATTGCAATGTCTATGTAGGTGTCACGAATCCTGTCCATGCACTTCCGTTCACGCACCACCAGAGGTCACCTGCTCATCAAATGAGCACTTCACTACACTACTGTTGCATTTCACCAGACTACAATTCCCATCATCCATTGTACTGATCACAGCTGTCACCAATCACTCATTGCACTGATTACACAGCTGATCCCATCAGACACGCTTTATAAGCCTTGGACTTCTTCTCTGTCATCGCAGAATATTGTATGCATTTATCACTGTTCTAGTTTTAGCTACTCTACAGAACCCTGTTAGTTTTCCTAGTCTTGCCTTGCCTTGCCTGTTTCGGATTGTGTTTTCCCCTGCCTGGACTATTGCTTACGTTTTGGATTACCTCTCTTGTCAAGCCTCTTTGGATACTGTTCGCTGTCATCTGACCCATGCCCGTTTTAGATGACTCTTTGCATTGCCTATGATATACCTGTCTGCCATTGTTCGACCCTGCCTGTTAAGACCACATCTCTCATCAATAAAAGCTTGCATATGGATCCGCACGTCTCACGTCTCGTCAGCCCCGTAACAGAAGGCAACTTCCGGTCCTGACGATGCTCTGCACATTTTATATGTCTCTCTTTTCAGACACACCTTATTATCTGCACATTAGGAGAGAGCTCTGTGAACTAATCTGCGCTCTGACATGTTCACTTGTCCCAACAAGCTGATGATCAGAATCAGTCAGATGGGTTACGTTACAGGGAGACATACATAACCTAAGGAGTCCACACTCTAGAGAAATGTTTTAGAGTCTTATATAAATCAACAGAGACATTTTTGCTATTCTTGAGTAAAATAGAAATATTTCAAAATATACAGTTATTTTTGTAGGATATTATTTTATTAGGCCTAGTTGATTTGCTCTGTTCAGCAAGCATCTAAAACTATATATTACATGAAAATATGTTGACCTTTGAAAGATTCACTAAATGATACCACAATAATGGCTCGTTTCCACTGAGCAGTACGGTTCGGTACAGTATGGTATGGTACGCAATTATTTCCGTTTCCACTGTCAGAAGTTGTGAATGGTACCAAAATAGCGAACCGTACCACTTTTTTGGTACCCTTCCGTTGGGGTACCTAGCACAGCAAAGGGTACCAAAAGGGTGGAGCTAAACTCACTGCAGAACGTTGAATGGTTTTGCGTGATACAAGGGGATAAAGCTTCTCCTTCACTCGTTCCGCTCTGCTGTCCGTGAGCAGGGCCGTACCCACCATTGAGGTCCCCGAGTTCTGGACCTCGGTATTTTTCCAATAACAGAAGTTGTAAAATAATTACCTTATATTAATTATGCTTTGGTGCTACAAGGATAAAAAGCCAAGATAACAGATCATCTCATCTGAGATGTCTCAGCAGTAGGGGTGTGCGATATATCGTCTGTGATAATACTGTAATTGTTGTTTTAATGATGTGCGATTTGACATTATCGAGTATTTTGCAAAAACCATTCAAAACACCCCGACAGAGTGCACGCATACATTACGTGAAGTCTAGTGAGTGCACATTTAGAGTGTGTTCTTTCACTGAGTGATTCAGTCTAATGAGATGCATTTAGAATGATCACAAATTAAAAATAAGGGGCAGAAAATGTATATTTATACCATTTCATAGTTAATCAATTTCATATGAAGAGTGCCATTTTTCTCCAAAAATTACCATGATTACAAATGTGATATTGAGTTTTTACAACAGCTCAATAAACAATAAGTTAATTAAGAGACTTAAGTTTTAGACACCATATTGCCTGTTTTTGCTCTATTTCGCCAACAAAAATCACTCCAAACACAGCCACAGCGCTGTTTTGCATCGCTGAGCAACATGACGGTGATTCGTTCCTCAATGAATCAACCGTTTAAATGATTCAATCGCAATGACTCACTTATTAACATGACTTGCTGCCACCTACTGGCGGTTTTAATTTCACATTTTGACTTTCTCGAAAGTTTTAAAATAATTTCAAATATCAATATATCAAAACATTATTTATGCATTTGTAATTGCAGGTTAAATGCATTTATGTCCTGCATTAAACAGTGTGTAAATACAAATGCCTCTTCAGATGACTCTTGTGTTGGTTTCATTTGCTTGGTATCGGGCCCAAATGTCTTATTCTTATTCCAAACTGATTAAATGTAAGAATTTTACTCAAAAGATAATGGACACTTTTAGAAAAAAATGGCTTTATATAAAGGTAAAAATGCCCATGAAATGTAAAAATCAGTTTAAATTTATTGGAAAAAATAAAATAAATAATATTAATGTTTAATCATTTTAGACACATGATTTTACTGAAGGCTACCAGGATAATTATAACTTTTTATTAAATTCATAAACAAACTATATCTTCTCTATTTCCAGTTTGTAGCATGGATCATTCATTGCCACATTTAATCTGATTCTCATGTTTAAGAACCTGTTGAAAAATCTTGAAAAATAATTTATGCTACTACTGCCCACTGACTTGGTTTTAAACCTATATTATTATCCAATTTATGAGCCTTAAAACATCTTAAAATGCACACATGTAGGTCAGGAAAAGCAAAAGTTTCTCGGGGGAACATGCCCACCGAACCCCCCTAACAATCTCCATTTTGGGACCTCGGTATTTATAAAAACCTGCGTACGGCCCTGTCCGTGAGTGTTGGGCTTAACATCAGAGTGTGCAAACACACAAAAAATATAACAGTGTATTTTATAATTTTATATTTTCACACAGGCAGTAGCCTTTTCTCAATATGCGTTCTTGTCTGTTCTTGTGGTCTTGTGAAACGTCATTGCCCAAAAACCCGTGTAATTTTCTAAATATACTGTTATCGTGTATCGCGCTCAGTGCTCATGTATCCGCCTCGAGCAGCCTTAGCTCGGCTAGTCCTGCCGACATTTGCCGCTGGCTCTGATGTCTCTGTAGTGATTAAACATGAGATACGATTTGTTTTGGGTATATTTAACAGGCATTCGTGGTCTCCTGAATCTATGATTTGTTCCTGGTCATATCGTTTTGGCTGAACACAAAATTGTTTAACTTTATATTTATTTTGAACTTTACCATAGTATAACGTTAGTGCTGACTTTGTAGCATATGTTTGAATGAATTGTTTGTGTTTGTCTTTATTTCCTCTCATATAAGCCTCTTATACTTTGTACTTATACTTTTACAATGGCTAATATTGTTCATTAAAACTGACATTTAACAAAAAGAGGCAGAGTTGTGCTTATTGTTGCGTTTTACCGTCGATCGCTACTTTCCGGCATACACCACGCCTACCAAGTAAGGGTACTATTGGCAGTGGAAACGCAAGCCTGATCAGGGTTACCTGAACCGAATCGTACTGTACTGAACTGTACTGTACCGTGCCGCTCAGTGGAAACGAGCCATTAGACTGATTTCACTGCTGCTTACATCATGAAATGATGGTGAAAATGTTTTCCACTAGTTGTCACTGCATTCGTATCATAATGAAGGTTAATGTCTCAACATTTGATTTGTGTTATTCGTTGTGTTAATCGGTGTAGTGGTTTACGATTAGTACAGTTAGGCTATATTTGCTTATTTTTTTCTTATAGACAGTATGAAACAATAGAGGCTTAACAAAACTGTATTAGACGTTTGAAAACAAAACAGAAGAAACACTTTATTATATAAAATTGAAGTAGGCTATATTAATCATATAAAGTTTCAGGATATTGTTGATTACCATAAAATATATGCCAGTAATTTTTATAGCATTTTGTCAATTTTTAGCTGATTTTGTTTCTTTTTATTGCATGTACACACATTTAACAAGCCCCATGTCCTCAGAATAAATTTTAAGCAACTATTTTCTGATCAGCTGGAACAATGAGGTTGTTTATTTTTTTGTTTGTTTTTTGCTAACACATATGGCAGAGTTAGTGCACAGTATGGCACAACACTTTTTAGAGTGCTTCATGGTAGTGATACATTTAGTCTATAATTCAGTTAAATTAATTTAATTAAAAAAAACAAAAACAAGGATTAGCTTAAGAAAAGGAACATGGGTCCCACTTTATAATAAGTGGCCTTAACTACTATGTACTTACATAAAGAAAAAAAAAAGTGCAATGTACTTATTGCGTTCATATTGTATTTCTGCTATTGAGGTAGACAGGTAAGGTTAGGAACAGGTTTGGTGGTATGGGTAGGTTTAAAGTTGGGTTAAGGGTGTAAAGGATGGGTCAGCTGTGTAATTATAAATGTAATTACAGAAATTAATTACAGATGTAATTACATGCAGGTATTTTTATATAAGTACAATGTAAAAACATGTATACAATTAGTGCATTGTATCAAATTATTATTTAAAATTTAAATAGCAAGGATCCTTATACGATCAAGTCTCAGAAACATAGCAAGGAGATCGTTAAAATAATACATGTGAAATCAGTGGTACACGTTGTCCGCGGATACGCTGTTTGCATTGTTTACACTTTAATCTGAATGTAAACAGTGTATCCGCTTACATACAATGCATACATTGTTTACGTTGTTTACGTATGTGATACTCTCTAAAATGACGCTATAGGGTGACGCGGAGGAGACATATTGTTGAATGAAAAAGTTTTCTCGTAGCTTTGTAAAATTACGGTTGAACCACTGATGTCACATGGATTATTTTAACGATCTCCTTGATACGTTTTTGAGCCTTGATCATGTAAGGATCATAGACTATAAAAAAGATAGACAACACATCTCCACTTCCTTACACTAAATGTCAGCACAGGTAAAAGTGCCTGCAAGGCATTTCTGCCTGATGCATCTCCGACGGTGCCATTTAGGCTGGCTGCAGGCTCGTTAGCCAGGAGTCACCCATCGTTGATGTTTCACTCCTTTAATCCCGGAACATCTCCTATGCAGCCAATCCTAGGATCCTTCTCTCTCCCATTTCTTGTCTTTTCTCCGAAGCCGTAGCCAGAAGCTCCCTTTCTCTGCCTCCTCTGCCAGATCTTTTAGTTCCCTTGATAGTTTGGTGCCTCTGACACGGAGAGACTTCAGGAGCCGTTGAGTGGAAGTTCCAGAGAAACCTCGGCAGCCAACCGCCACTGGATAAGTGAAAGCATGCCACCCTGCATCTTTGCACCTGTCTGAGAGGTCTGTGTATCTCTCCTCTCAAAAGCAGTCTCCAGGCCGTTTTCCCATAGCACCATCAGGTTCAACCATGATGACCGTTTTTGTGATGGTGGACCAGAGTAAGATGTCTGACTGGAGGGAGGTTACAACCATTTGCTGTGGGAACTTCAGCTGATGGTCGAGATCTGCTCTCAACTCCCAGTTGCCTCCTGACAGCAGCATCCACTCCTTTGTGCTGTTGCTAAGCGCCTTACCCCCTTGCCTTACAAACTGGATCAGACCACGAGATGCTGCTGGGCTGGCCCTGTTGGCTTCCAGTCTGTGAGCCTCGATCATTTCTGCTAGTTTTTGCAGAACCTGGTTGTTGCGCCATCTGTAATGTCCTTGGGTCAGTGCCGCTTTGCAGCTGGACAGGATGTGCTGTAAACTGGGGTTCAGGTGGCCACAAAGCTGGCAGATTTCCTCTGTGCCATACCAGAGGTGCAGATTCATGGGGCTTGAGAGGGCGTCATACGTTGCCTTGATTAGGAAGCTCCTAATCTTGCTTGAGACATCCTCCACAGATCAGTCCACGTCACAACCCTGTCAATGACAGCCTCCCAAGTTGTCCATCTCCCTTGCTGGAATTGGCTCCAGGCTTTGATCTTGGTAGCTCTACTTTTCCTCGCTCACGACTTCGGAAATCACCAGTTTTTTCCTCTCTGTTTTTGAGGCTTTGAACCACATCCTAGGTGCTGTTCCACAACCCAGGCCTGCCCTACCTTGCTGCACAATCCCAACAACTTCTTGATGTTTCAGGCGGGTTGTGACCTGGTGCACTGCATTTGATGCATTCCATTTCTTTCCAGTCTTCACTTGGGCATTGGTGTTTTGCACTGTCAGATCCGGTGAGTCTTTTATCCTGAAAACCAGCCTCACCTTCTCCAGCTTGTAGCCCAGGCTGATGGATTTCATTGGGAGCCTCAAGGTGTCGCTTCCGAACAGGGCTGCATCTTCTGGACAACTGATGAGGTGATGTCACACAGTTTGAGGGGCCACATCAAGCGATGGTATAAGGTAAATTGGTAACACCAAACCTGTAGCTTGGCGGGTAGTAAGCCTTGATCTATCTTTTCCAGGCCATTGGAGAGCTGAGATCCCCTGATGGCGGCAGCCATGTGCTTGTCGGACAGGTCTGCAGTGTAGAGGCTTCCCAAAGACTCTACACTGGTTGCTCTACCAGGCGTGGGATTTCCTCGGCGTCCACTGAGAAGGAGCTGTTGTCCCTCCTGATTCCTTTGTGGATTGAGAGGCTACGCGACTTGGCTGGTTTTATCTTCATTCTGGCACAGTTTAGTAATTCCTCAAGCCTTTTCAGCAGCCTGGTGGTGCATGCTGCTGCCTGAAGGAGGGTGGTGACATTATCCATGTAGCATCGTATCACAGGAGTCACTGACCTGACTGTGATTTGACTCCTCTGGCCATTTGTCTTCCACCAATGAGGACAATCTCGAAGGCTGCTGTGAATAGGATGGGGGAGATGGAGCACCCCATTGCTATCCCTTTCTCCAGCCACTGCCACCCAGCTGAGATCTCTGTGGATGTGTAGCAGACGTGAAAGTTGTTGAAGTAGCCATTAATGAGGCTCTGGATGCACGAGGGGACATAGAAGAAGTCAAGAGCAAAGCTGATAAGCTGATGGGGAACAGACCCGTAGGAATTTGCGAGATCCAACCAGACCACACGAAGGTCCGATTTACTGTGTTTGGTTGATTGAATCTGTTCCCAAATCATTGTAGGATGCTCTACACAGCCCGGGAATCCTGGAACACCCGCCTTCTGGGAACTGATGTCAATGTAATTATTTGCCAGGAGGTAGCTGGTCATACATTTTGCCATCACCAAGAAGAAGATCTTCCCTTCCACATATAGAAGAGCAATGCCTCTGAACTGGCTGATGTTATGGGAAACTTTTTCCAGGATTTCCAGGCGATGCCCATCAGTTTCCGCAATAGCTTCAAGACCAGGGGGCAGTTCTTATAAACCCTGTAGGGTATGCCATTTGGTCCAGCTGCCGAGGCCGCTCTTACTTGCTCCACAACCTGCTTAACTTCTGACCACTTTGGTGGAGAGGTGTCTAACTGTGGATGGCTCTGGTGGGCAAGGAACATGTCCCGGTGGTCCAAGGGGAATTTCCCTCAAGCTGTCACTGATCTGCGTCTTAATGTGGTCCTCCAACTACTGTTCCATGGTGTTGAGCGTCCTGTTCTTCTTCTCCTCCAATAAGCCTCAGGCGTGCTTAAAAGGGTCACGGAAGAAGCTTGACCTTGCTTTCTCCTTTCGACTTCTGCGTTTCCTGATTCTTTCCACTCGCCTCAGGTTTGTGAGTCTCGTTCTAATCTGAGCCCACAGGTTCTTCAAGCCCTCCTTCTTGTGGTCCTTGGCATTCCTCCATGCTTTCCGGAGAAGGCAACGTTCCTTTACCAACTGCAGGATTTCCCTTTCCCATCTTCCGCTCTGTTTGGGAGGGGTCTTCCTCTATTGCAGTTCTCCAAATCTCCCTTTGCCTTCTTCGTAGACAACGTTTCCAAAGATATTTGCCAGTTGTACTACCTCTTAGCAAGATCTGGAGGACTGTGTATAGGCTCTGATCAAAGCTTCTCGATTCCTGCTTGTCACTGGCTTTTGGCCATTTGACTTTGGCTTTCCGGATTGTGAAGTGAAGCCAAAACATTCACGTGGCTGCTGTCATCTTGTGAAAATGACATCATTTGGAGCCCGAGTCTGCGCAGTAGAGATTCGTTTGGAGCCAGAGTCTGCACAGTAGTGTCGTGAGGTGGAGCCACGGTATCAAAGTACTCCCAAACTCCCACAGACACAATCGCAAGCACACAATCATGACACCACACCCCATTTTTATAGCATCAAATAACTAATTAAAAGCAAACTTATTAGAAAAATGAACACTTGAACATACATCATGCTTTGGCTTCACTTTTCAAGACTTGTGTGGCACACTTGGTAAGGATGCTTGCTGTCTATGAGAGGTTCAGAGAACACTCGGTATGCATATAAAATATCTTAATTTGTGTTCTGAAGATGAACAAAGGTCTTACGGGTTTGGAACGGCATGAGGGTGAGTAATTAATGACAGCATTTTCATTTTTTAGTGAACTATTCCTTTAAAGCCACCTAATTCAAAGTGGGACATTAACATATTTTATCCAGAGGAAAGAGAGTTGACTGAAACATGATGAGCCAGTTTATCCAGGTACTATGCAACATGGTGATGTGTATATTGTGTCCACATGCAGGCTGGAGTAAAAGATGAATGTGACAACATAGGTTTTAACTTCAGTCAACAAAACTGATGTAACAGCATCTTTCTTCAATGAAATCAGAGAAGCTCAAAAAGTTTCAGATGCCAAAATAACACTTTATTAAACAAAGTAACAAAGCCGAGAAGACAGCCGCCTCACCCACACATCTTTTTTATACCTTTTTACTAACCAAATTTGTCTGGTTTTGCCACAATTTATTACCAGCCCACTTGGCCCATTTTTATTGGTGGAATTTGGTCAGATCCGCCATTGTTTAAGAATGGTTACATCAAAATGGTTACATCGAATCTGCAACATTAAAGTAGTTTACACTCCAAAAACTGGAAAAACAGCAGTATTCAAAAGTCTATGGGATAGACTCTCTCTGTGCTTTCCCATGAAACAGTGGTGTTATTTTGTACCACTTTCAACCTTGAAAGTCTTCCCCTTAAATTCTGTTCCCACATCAGTACTGCCCAATGGATGGCCTCTTATATTTCACAATCTGTATTAAGACATCTAGTATTGGAATAATTCAACATATTAATCAGTATATGGATTACTTTCATGATCATACATCATATTTTAAGTAAGATAATACCATATTCAGTAAATATCATAATATAGAGTAAAATAACACAATAATATCAGTTCAGTTTATTTTTGATGCAAATCAGAATTGTACAGTAAAAACTGTTGCCCCTAGTTTTTCAAACGTTTTACATTTTCTACCTGTAAAAGGATATGGGACATATAGGTTGCATTTAACATGCCCAATAGTTTTTTTATTTTATTTTATTTTTTTTTTTTTTTTAATTATTATTATTATTATTTTATCAGCACCAAGATTTATATATTTACATAATAGTCATATATTCTCAATTGATAAGAAGTAAGAAAATGGTAGATACAAATATCATTATTTTTGTGAGTGTAGCACTATTTTAATTTCATGTTAACTACTTAAGCCTATTACAGAAATGAACAATGGCAAATACAAACAACTACAGATATCATAACACATCAGCATGCCTTAACACATACGCATTTAAACATGTATTTAAACAGTCTTTAAATACAGCTTTAACCTCTTAGTTTTATGGCTATTTTTCATAATTTTTGATCAGGTTTTGTCTTACTCTGCTGTGATGGCTCCATGGTGACCCGGGCAAACAGGTAAAGTCCTTCCACTTGAGTGTGAAGATGTCAGTCGGCTCTCTTCTTCAGTGCACCTCTGAAGCTGAGACAGCAGCTCTCTCGCTGACAGCTCTCTCTCTCTCTCTCTCTCTCTCTCTCTCTGTGTGTGCTTGTGTGTGTGCTTTCTGCTGTTTCTCCACATAGTTCCTCAAAGAGCCACTGGCCATTTCTTATCATTTCAATCGCACAATCACATGACACATTCCTTTTTGTCAGGCCATTCAACACCTCAAGTTTTACGTTTTTTTTTTTACTTTAATGGTTTAGTTTAATGTTTTGTGTTAAAGGGTAACATAGCACAAATTCATACAGACAATGTTTTGAAAGAATGAAATGGATTTATTTCATGCCACACATGAATGTTGTTCATAAGTAGTGAGTTTTTTTTTTTAGCATGATGATAAGCTGTATTAATTGTATTTTAATTGTATTTTGTCACTATGCAAAATAGGCTTCATTTTATTATTTTATTTATTGTTTGTTTGTTTGTTTGTAACACTGTATGACATGTTTACATGAAAAAAAACAAACAAACAGACAGCTACCTTACCTTTTAGGGCTGAATGATGAATTTATTATTGTTGTTGTTATTATTATTGTGTGCTCAACAACTTGTTTTATTATTAACTTGCATGTCGTTTTGCGATTGTTAATTTTAGACCCTGGCCAGTTTTGTATGAATGAATGTATGTTTTTATTTGATTAAACGTGTGATTCCCAGAGTCTTTATTCCTTGTTCCTCTCAAGAGTCCTCATCTTATTAGGGAGTGTTCCTTTGCAGCATGGCATTATTTGGGACAGGACAAGGCGAATACATCGAAACTAAACAGGTGCGGAACCTTTCTCGAGCGCCTCTTGTTTCGCACGGACTGTTTAGAAAGTACTTGTAAATATCAGTAAAGATGGCGACGCTCACGAAGAAGCCACATGTCGTTGTTGAAGAGGGAAACGGTGAGAAATTAAACTGTTTTATTGTTAAATTATGATGTAGCACATAGCGTACCCTTATGCCAGAATACGTATTATTAATCGCTAATCAAACGACTACTATTTTCTTAGTTTAAACTGTGTTCAACTGCCACACAGGGCAGAGGCATATTACAGTAAATCCAACTTAGTGTCGTTTTTACACTAGAAATGTAAAACCGAATACACATTCGTTCTCTTTGCATTAATTAGTGATTTATTTTGACATTTATCTGACTTGTCTTTGTCAAAAATGTAACTCTTGGGTTATTGATCAGCATTCTTTATCTCGGTTATCTCAATAGATGACATTTGAACTGGGTAGAAAACACTTTAGTGTCCTTTCCACTTTACCGTACATACAACATGTAAATGGAAATTCTTACTGTTTAAGGTAAATACTGAGATTAGTTTGCACGCAGTACATATATTAGCGCAATTTACATACATAAGCAGATTCCAAGCATTTAAGTCTAGATCAAGAAATTCTTAGGAAAAGGAGAAACAAATTCAGGCAAGTGTGTTTAACATTTCGCTGACATATGGCCACTTTTAAAATGATGGAAAAGGTACTTGAAAAGAACGTAAATTGTGATGCCATAACTATATGCAATATTTTTATGTGTGATATGGATGATCAGAGGAAGAGTTTGGAGTTTCTGATGACAGCCTCAGTAATGATGAAGAGAGTGGAGCAGGAAGTGATCAGGAGGGATCCGATGTGGGAAGTGATGTAGAAGACAGCGGTGATGAGGATGGAAAGAGTGAGGAAGAACAGAATGGAGACGCCGCGGAAAATCCCAATGCTGGCTGGGCCGAAGCCATGGCCAAAGTCCTGGGGAAGAAAACACCAGACAGCAAACCCACCATCCTCCTGAAGAACAAAGAGATGGACAAGATCAAAGAGAAGGCGAGGAAAGAGCGTCTGGAGAAAAAGAAACAGGTAATCTTACGATGCACAAAATCAGCAGGGCTTTACCAGATCTCATAGAATTTAAGATTTCTGTAAACAGCTTCTTTTTATGTTATGAAGTGGTACAATGTTTAATATTAAGCTTATAAGGGCTGGAATGAATTGGAAAACATATATTTATGTACTGTTTTTCTGTTAAAAAATGTTGAAATGGGGAGTAATTTTGCCAAATGATACTTTTTTTTAAATTTAGATTTTACAACAATGTATGCAGAACTGTTGCTCACTACGGTACTACAAATATATATTTATCTTGGAGCATATGTAGATGTTACTTAATGATGTTCATCTGTGAATGATGGAAACCTAGTTTAATACACTGCATGAACTTCTAAACATTTTAAATAAAATTAAACATTTGAAAAAGAGTGAACATTACGAAAACCCTTTTTTTCTTCAATGTATTTATTTAAAGAGGCATTAAATGGCCAACCCCTATGCATTTACATGTGTGTGTTTTTCTTTTTTCTTTCATTTACAGATCGATAAGAAACGAGCATGGGAGAATATGTGTCGAGAGAAGCCTAATGTGGTTCGAGACAGAGAGCATGAGAGGAACCTACAGAGAATTGCTACCAGGTGAAACATCATTCAGTCCACTTTTGCTCCATATACAGTCATGGCCAAAAATATCGGCACCCTTGGTAAATATGATCAAAGAAGGCTGTGAAAATTAATCTGCATTGTTAATCCTTTTGATCTTTTATTTTTTTAAAAATCACAAAAATTTAACCTTTCATTGGATAATAAGAATTTAAAATGTGGGGAAATATCATTATGAAATAAATGTTTTTCTCTAATACACATTGGCCACAATTAACGGCACCCTTTTATTCAGTACTTTTTGAAACCTCCATTTGCCAGTTTAACAGCTCTAAATGTTCTCCTGTAATGCCTGATGAGGTTAGAGACACCTGACAAGAGATCAGAGACCATTCCTTTATCCAGAATCACTCCAGACCCTTTAGATTCCCAGCTCCATGTTGCTGCTTCTCTTCAGTTCACTCATGTTCTACAGGGTTCAGGTCAGAGGACTGGAATGACCAGCAGAAGCTTGGTTTTGTGCTCAGTGACCCATTTTTGTGTTGTTTTTGAGCAGAGTACGGCTGTTTCTAAGGCATGCAGTGCCATCTGCTGTTAAAATCAAAGCTCAGAATCGATCCAGGAATCGATTCTGCAACGATTTATTGTCCCAGCCCTATTTTTTTATCTGTTGGTATTTGATAGAGTCCATGATGCCATGTGTCTAAACAAGATGTCCAGGACCTCCAGCAGAAATATAGGCCCACAACATCAAAAATACAGCAGTATATTTCATTGTACACATGAGGTACTTTTTATCCCCGTGTTCACCAAACCCATCTTGAATGTTTGCTGCTAAAAAGCTCATTGTTTAGTTTCATCTGACCATAGAAGCCAGTCCCATTTGAAGTTCCAGTCGTGTCTGATAACTGAATATGCTGGAGTTTGTTTTTGGATGAGCGAGGAGAATTTCTCTTGAAACCCTCCCGAACAACATGTGCTGATGTAGGTGCAGTTTGACAATAATTTTTAAGGTTTTCTGACCCTGAGACTCAACTATTTTCTGCAATTCTCCAGCTGTGGTCCTTGGATAGTCTTTAGCCGCTCAAACTCTCCTCCTCACCGTGCATTAGGACGATATAGACACACGTCCTCTTCCAGGCAGTTTTGTAACATTTTATGTTGATTGGAAATTCTTAATTATTGCCCTGATGGTGGAAATGGGAATTTTCACTGCTCTAGCTCTTTTCTTAAAGCCACTTCACTAATTTGTGAAGCTCAATTATCTTTTGCTGCACATCAGAAATATATTATTTGGTTTTTCTCATTGTGATGGATGATTAAGGGAATTTGGGCTTTGTTTTCCCTCCTATTTATATTTCTGTGAAACAGGAAGCCATGGCTGGATAATCTCATGTTCATAATCACCCTGGAGTGCTCAAAATTGTGAATATGAATGGGAATATACTTCAGAGATATTTTACTCATAAGAATTTCTAGAATTTTCTACTCACAATAATTGTGTCCAACTTTTATTTCATAATGAAATTTTCCCCCCATTTTAAATTCTTATTATCCAATGAAAGGTTAGATTTTTGTGAATTTTTTTTAAATAAAAGATCAAAAGGATTAACAATGCAGATTAATTTTCACAGCCTTTTGATCATATTTACCAAGGGTGTCTGTATTTTTGGCCATGACTGTTATTAGCCATGCAGTTTATGAGCTCCTTTATTTTTGTTTTTTTCAGTCTGTTGAAGTATAATTATGTGTTGTATGATATCTGTAGAGGTGTGGTGCAGTTGTTCAATGCTGTGAAGAAACATCAGAACAACGTGGATGAGAGGATAAAGGAAGTTGGGGCTTCAGAGAGAAAGAAGTCCAAAGTTCTGTCTTCAGTGACTAAGAAGGACTTCATTGATGTCCTGAGAGGAGCAGACGTGGCTAACAAACCGGCCATCAAAAAAGAGAAAGTGGTGAGATTACTTTTCTTTCCCCATACACTTACTGGCTTTCCTCATCACATGGCACAGCTTTCTTGCTTTAAGTCGACATGAAGTCAAAATATACTCTATTTACCAGTGTTGTTATTAACTGTAACAACATTATTATTATTATTATTATTATTATTAATTTGCTAATTGAATTAAAATAAAATAAAATTAATTTAGAAATGTTGCCTTGGCAGCTAACTGAAAATATTTTGAAGCTGAAGTTTTAAAATTACTAAAACTAAAATAAAAAAGATCTAAATCTAATGTTTTAGATCTAAAATGGTGAAAGTGCATAACAAAATTACTAAAGCTTAAGTTGAAATAAAAATGCAAAACCAATTCAAAATATTAATTAATATTATAATAGTTTATAAATAATGGTAAATTCTGCTATTTACCTTTATTGCGTGCACTTAATCAGTGTGCATAATATTAAAAGGTTTGGCTTTGTAATTATGGACTTTTTGTGGTGTGGAATCAGCAATGCACATAACATGAGTAAAATTTTCTTGTTAATTTCAAAGTAACAGCATTGTTAATCAAATGATTTATTAAAGTGCCCCTATTATGGATTTTTGAAAATGACCTTTCATTAGTGCATAACACAGCTCTAAATGAATGAAAACATCCTGCAAAATTTTAAATCTGGAAGTGCACCGTGTATAAAGTTATTGTCTCTCAAAAGAAAGAGTCGACTCTGAATCATTGAAACGAGTCGTTTTTAAAACGAATCCCAAGCCGCTTCATGTTGACGTCAACATGAAACATTAGCATATTGCCTGCCCACTTGTTGGTCTTTTCACGTTGGTCTGAATGAAAATTCATTATTTGCCACTAAGTGGTGCTTTTGGAGCGGTAATGAAATGAAATCGACCAATCACCGCAGATTAGCATCACGTAAAGGAGGGGTTTGGAAAAATGAATCGTTGAGCGAATTGTTTGGGAGTCGTTGAGCAAATAAGGTAAAAATAAATGCATATTATAAGACAATGAAACAGTTTTTTGACCTTGCATGCATGTCAACCTTTTGTTGGGGACTCCCAAAACCAAAATATGAACCTTTCATAACCCATAATAGGGGCACTTTAAAATTACTTGCTCTCCCTGTCATCTAAAATGGTCTCAAAGATCATCAGAAATCCATGTCACTGTTGTTCTTGGTATTTGCTATTAAAGATATTGTACCTGCTATTAAATATTACTGGCTATGTACTGTTTAATATTAAGATTCAGTTTATGTAAAATTATTTTTTAGCATCAAGTAGGCTTTATGTTCAAGAAATGCATTGTTCTTTTACTTTTCTTAATTTCACTCATTGTGTCCACTTGGTGGCACTGTTTACATATGGCTCTTACTGTATTCATTAATGTACAAATATATGCCTAACATCACAGTGTGTGATTGACTCTTGTATCTCTTCTTGACTGATATTAGCAGCCTGTAGAAGTGAAAGGGGAGAATCCGTCTTGGAGCGTGTTGAGGGATGATTTCATGATGGGCACATCTATGAAGGACTGGGATAAGGAGAGCGATGAAGAGCGTGATGGAGAAGAGGAGGGAGGAGAAGACAACCTTGAGCCTGCTGAGGACTACAGCAGTGAATCGGACTGATCCATCACTACTGCACATGTGCATCACGGAGTGCATACATGCAAGTGTTCTTACAGCCCCTGAGACCTGGCCTGTGCCGAGAGAGAAGACTCAGCATTACCTGGACTTCTCAGAGCGTGGATCATGTGATACTGGAATAGGGAGAGACGGTTATCTGTGACGTTGCCCTGATCTTGATGATGTTCATGTGTTCTGGTAAAGCAGGGTCTTTTTGGAGTGCATTGATGAGTGCTGCACATCTAGCCAAACCTCTGTGCTCTTTTTTCTGTATATAGTCATTTATGTCACAGTGTCTTTTGCTAAATAAATAATTTCATGCATCTTGATTTAAGAATCTTCAGATATTTTCACATGCACATTTATTTGAACGGAACAATTTATATGGTAGTTTTCTATAAAACATTGGAGATGCAGAGCGTTAAGGAAAGTGTGTGTCAGTCTCACGCTCACTTTGAGAATTTTTGTGTTGTTTCCTGGGCACAAATCCAACAAAGAGGAGTTTCACAGGTCAGAGGTGTAGAAATCGGTTTAAATAAGGCTAATCTGATAAATGACGTTCACTTGATAACATGTTGGATGCATTGATAACATGCATATTCCCATCATCACACTTTCTGAAAATGAAACGGATTACTGTATGGAATGGAAGGATGCCAGATGGAAGTGAAGTGGAAGTACATGCCGTAACCACCACCACAGCTGACAAATAAACACAAGTAATTCACAATTTATCCGGTCATCTTCATTTCTTACAAATAGAAATGTAACAGGTTGGATTAGGGAATATTTCATTGTGTGAAAAGAGCGTTAGACTGTGGAAAAAGATGCTGGGCATTGAAATGGACACTGAATGATATTTAATATGCCATTTAAAGTCATGTAATTTACACCCACGAACCTTTTATGCTTAAAGCTTTACCTTTATTAAATAGTTTTTATACTGTTTATATACTTAATCTTTAGCTGCCTGCTTAGTCCTTTTGTTTGTTTTTGCCCTTGGAAACCATGAAAATGAATATTAGTTTAATTATTATTATTAGTTTTGCATACCTCTGATATTTTAACAGTGATTAACAATTAAACTTATGCATTGACTCGAAGTATGCGGACGGCTTTTGGTCGGGTGCTGTTGCCAAGGTGAATCATAATTTTGGAGTTCCGTTGGTCATGACTTCTCATACGCGCTAACCTCAGTGTCAACCTCCTCAAAGTGGATTATTTCAACTAACTCAGTTCAGCTGTTCTTAAACCGAAAAATCAGAGTTTCCCATTTCAGGGTAAGTCAACTCAGAGTTCAAGTTTTAACTCCGAGTTGGTTGAACCTCATTGAAATGGGCCCCTGAATGAGCAAATCAAATGTTTGAGCAGGGTTTAAACTGAAGTTTGCAGGACGGTGGCTCTTCAGGAGCAGGACTGGAGACCCCGATGTAGTTCATCAACATTAACTATGGACATGTTCTGCTAACATTTGAGAAGCATTTCTCCAAATACTTATAGCAGAGGTCTTTAACCCTGCTCCTGTATTGCAGGGTTTAGCTCCAATGCACCTAAACCAAGGTCTTCAGGATTGATTGAAAAACACAGGCAGGCATGTTGAAGCAGGTTGGAAATAAACTTTCCAGGACAGTGGGTTTCCTCCACTCTCAGAAATAAAGGTACAAAAGCTGTCATTGGGGCGGTACCTTTTCAAAAGGTACACTTTTGTACCTATTAGGTTCAAATATGTACACTTTAGTACTAATATGTACCTTTAAGGTACCAAAATGGACCCTTTAGGTACAAACATGTTCCTTTTGAAAAGGTACCGCCCCAGTGACAGCTTTTGTACCTTTATTTCTGAGAGTGTGGAGCAGTGGAAATGCAGGTACTGTAGCTTTGCTTTAGTCCAGGGTGTCCAGTCCTGCTCCTGGAGGACCAATATCCTGCAGAGTTTAGCTCCAACCTGCCTCAACACATTTGCCTAGAAGTTTCTATTAAAAGACCATAGGTGGTTCAGATGTGTTCAATTAGGATTGAAGTAAAACTCAAAGGCATCGATGCCTTATGAGGCCATGACTTTGCAGGCAGCATTTTTGCACGAAGGCACCTCGTGAAATTGATTTCAGACAGCCTTTTGAGACAGCATAACGGTTTAATGATCTATAACAAAATAGAACGAGTTTTGGTGATAACTAAACTAATATTTAATTACCATACTACTGATTTCTCGCTAGAAATTACATCAAAAGTGCAAAAGGTTATTCAGAAATATACATTTACACCCAAAATTTCAGAGGCTTTTTTTTTTTTTTTAGCTCAACCATCATGCACAGGATTGTGGGATATCAAAGGCACATTAACAAAAGAGTTTATGGGTAGCAGTAGCATTTTATTTTACAGTCCTGTTTCACATGTACGTACTATGTACTTATTATAGTGATTACAATAACTGGGTAATAACTAGATACTAACCCTGAACATACCCCTAAGCCTAACCTTTATCCATCTAGTTACCTTATATTACCCATTACTTTCTTAGGCAAGTACATGCATGTACAGATACTGTAAAATAAAGTGCAACCAATTTATGCTATTGGGCAAAGCTCCTATAGACCCCAAAACAAGCCTGCATGGGAATGAGGAGGAGTAGACCAGTGTATTCCCAATCAAACACATAAATCAGCTCATTAGAAGATCTAAAACCTGAAATGGGTTTTTGAAGTTAAGGGAGACATTCAAAGTGTGAATTGTTGGTGGTACTACAGGACCAGGGTTTGCTCCCACATATAGGCTACTCAGGTTTTTCACTTCTGCTACCAGATCTACACTCTCCTGCAGTTTAACTCCAACCCTGATCAAAAGCAATCTTCAGGATTACTTGTAAATTACAGGCAGGTGTTTGATCAGACTTGGATGTAAGCTCTGCAGCACGGTGGACTTTCAGGAGGGACCCTGATTTAGGTGCTTGATCCTCTTTTTATCTGAATGCCCTTATTAAACTCAGTGCAAACACAATTGAATTGCTGTAGTTTTACTTTAGTCGGGAGGTCTAGTCCTACTTTTGGACGACTGATTTTAACTCCAATTTGCCCCAACACACCTGATTAGAAGCTTCTAGTAATTCTGAAGACCTTGATTAGCTGGTTAAAGTGTGTTTAATTAGTATTGAAGCAGGATGTTTGGACACCATTGGCTTTTGTGATGTTTTAGTTGACCACCAGGTGGCGCTGCTGTCAAAGTAGTGCAGTGATCTACAGTTGGGTTGACTTTCTGACCTCTAGGAGAAGGCAGTTCTGTAAACGTAAAACTGAACTTTTTTAAACTGAAATGCATGTTATATCATGATATGTGCCACATGGTGCATTTAATTCTTTTGAGCTCATTAGGAGTGTACGTTATAATATAACAGGTCCTTTCATCAGAGGTTCACTGTAGGCCTCTCTGATTGGAGGGCTGCCAGGAGATGACCTTTGACCTTTAAGGGTGCAGCCCCGCCGGAATGACAGTTGTGCTGATTCTAGACTTTGTCTTTATCACTCTCAGTCGAGCTATGTGTACACACCCAGTTGAGATATATTTACCCAGTGTCTGAGAGGGTACGCTATCACCCTCTGAGGGTACAGCACTTCATTTTGACCAACGTAAAACTCCCATTTGTCACGACAACACTGTGACCTGCCACTCAGGAATGCCCGCCCTATCCAGGGCATGTTGACACAGCGCCCTAGAATGGGTCGAGCTCCTCTGTCGCTCCCTCACTGCTCATCTTTTCATAGCCGCCCATTGTCTGCATCACAAAACATCTTCCTCCTTTCATCAGCTCGCTTGAGTCACGGCAAGTGATTGTGAGAACAGTCAGGTGGACGGTGTAATAAAATTGTTGTGCAGTTTTACCACACTTAATATAATTTGGTTTATTCCCTTACATCCCTGACCTTTTTCTTCTTCGCTCGCATGCAGTTTCACATCTGTCTTTGTTGGTACTGATTTAGTGATAACATCTGGTTTACAGCGGTGGGTAGAGCCATCGGGGGCGATCCGAGAGCCTGTCACTCCTGATAGATTACTGGAGTGTGGGACGGGTACAAAAGGCTTTGGCAAATGAAGATTATTTTTTAAGCAGAAGCTCAAGGGATGGAAAAGTAAATCAAGCAGGTGCGGCGAGGGAGATTGAGGAAGAGTGGAAAATGCCTGCCGTTACATGTTGCACAGAGAATCTGTGATCGACCGACTTGTAGCAACCTCCCAGAAAGGGTTATCAGCGAGATTTGTACGCACTGATGCAACAGCTGGACTTGCTTTCCCATTCCTTATCAGCTGCCTGTGTCATAACAGTAGTAATACCATAAGCTACTATTTGTATACATTTTTTTCAGTATACTAAATGAAGCAAGATAACAGGGCAAATTAGATGGGTGGTTTTGTGCTGAGACTTCTCTGTCTCATTTACTGCAGAGTAATACAGAAACTCAACATTTTCATGTCTGAAACCTTAATACTGCTTGCGTGATAATGGATATCCTACATGAAGACAGTGAGAGGTGACTGTTTTTTTTTTTTTTAATAAGTAATTTTAGGGGATGATGCTAAAATGTCAATCCTGTTAACATGGTTTTGTACTGAAAACAACTGATAAGTGGATGTTCGTAAAGATATTAACATTAAACCCTTGAAACTTTCAGAGTTGAACACAAGGCTTGTAAAATTAAAACTCATTAACTGTCAACATTCACGTTGGCTTTCTGAAGGCATTTACATAAAAATGTAGCCACAGTATAACGAATTAAAGCTTATACATGTTATTTGATGGATATAATGCTTAAAGTCTTTCTAAAGTTTAATTACAAACTTTCAAACGACCCAATTAGTTTTAATTTGTAATGTTGTTTGCGCATAGTATTTCCACTTCATTCCCAACGTCAGCTACATGACTTTTTTTTAAACAAAATGCTAAAGTTTTTATTTACTTATTTATGACATACTTGTTGACAATTGACAACGTGTTTTGTCGATCTAACACCTGGGACTATACAGGGTCGCCAGCGTTTCAGCGCAGGTGAAGTGACCTGTAAGGACACTGGCCCCTCGAAATCTTTTTCTTGCTAGTTTTGTGGTTTCCGCTGCCTTTCTTTTGGGGAGGTTCAAATTAGTCCGGTCGTGCCAGAGTGGAAGGACCCAGTGGGCGTTAGGACCTGGCCGCAGTGCTGAAGACAAACGACACGCTGAGATATTTACACCGAAGCGCTTGGTAAACCCTTGCGCTGACGAATCCCTCGGACTCACCGTGATGACCACAACCACGTGGTGAAGTCAGTGCTATATAAATCTCTCTCCAACCGGCTGCCTTCAGATGTGCATGTGTGTGCTGGCACAGGGACCGTTGTTTTCCACCAGAAGGAACAGAGGAGTGCGTAAACTGAAAAGGAAATCGCTTTTGCCTGCTCTTACAGAAGTTTATCCCATCACTCCGTACTCTTCTTCGCTGTCGGGCAACTTTAGTACGCGTGAGACAGGTACAGCTTCATTTTCTTCAGCATCTGCTGGTGCCAAACGCGAGGAGGAGGAGGAGGAGAGGCGATGCGCCTTGCGGAGTGAGCAGAGGCTTTTCCTGGACCTCCACATCTTCTCATACAGCGAGGGCGAGTGGGAGGCGTGATTGTGCGGCGCTTTGGAGAGAGTTTGCGGCGCTCTGATGCGGTGGAGGTGCGCGCAAAAAGCCCGCAGGCGACGCGTCTGTCAAAAAGAGAGCTTTGCGAAGCAGAAACTTTTGATGGCCAAATCAATGGCTCTTTTAGTGCCCCGTGATTCTGTGCACTTGCTATGAACTGATTTGGAATGAAGATCTTAGTTTCTCTCCCGCATATAACGGATCTGACAGAAGACCATTTCGCGTTGGCACCTCGGATGGATTTGCAGGTACAATAAACAGAGACGTTTGCCATTGATAATAGCGTGCGCACAAAGTTAAATTTGGCTTCGCCATCGAAATGATTGGGCTTCTGCGTAACTTAATTCATTAATTAGCATTTTCAAACTCGCTTCAGCTTCAAAAAGAAAAGCACAAAATGAACTTGTACGTCTTGAGTCTCCTTCTGACCTTGGATTTAGCCACAGTGGCCGTCAGTTTATCCACATGCAGCACTCTGGACATGGAGCAGTTCAAAAAGAAGCGGATCGAGGCCATCCGCGGTCAGATCCTCAGTAAACTCAAGCTGAGCAGTCCTCCCGAGATCTACCCCGAGCCCGAGGAGGTGTCCCGGGACATCATCGCCATCTATAACAGCACACGGGACCTGCTGCAGGAGAAAGCCAACGAGCGAGCCGCCACCTGCGAGAGACAGCGCAGCGAGGAGGAGTACTACGCCAAAGAAGTGCACAAGATAGACATGCAGCCCTTCTACCCTGCTGAGAGTGAGTGTTTCAACACTGTTTTGGGGGTGGGATTGGGTAATGGTTTATCTGAAAGCTTGTAGGTTCGAACCTCGACATCACTGAGCTCAGTTTACCTCAGTGCTTTAATGGGCCTCAGTGCGTAAACACTTGACGGGCTCCATGCCACCCCCAGCCTGAATGAAATAGGCATACACAAAAAAAAAAAAAAAAAAACCTTGTTATTCATTACAGGCAATACATCACAAACGTGTTGAACCTCTCAAGGCACCTTTTTTTTTTGCCAACAAAGTACCAACACTGCATAGGGTAATTTGATATAGCCTATGTGACCCTGGAGCACAAAACCAGCAGTAAGAAGCACAGTGTCAAAATTATACTTTTTTTTTGAAGAAAATGTTCCACAAAGATATTTTGTAAATTTCCTACCATAAATATATCAAAACTTAATTTTTGATTCATAATATGCATTGCTAAGAACTTCATTTGGATAACTTTAAAGGCTATTTTCTAAATATTTTGAATTTTTTGCACCCTCGGATTCCAGATTTTCAAATAGTTGTATCTCAGCCAAATATTGTCCGATCCTAACAAATACATCAATGGAAAGCTCATTTATTCAGCTTTCATACGATGTATAAATTGCAATTTCAAAAAATTCACCTTTATGACTGGTTTTGTGCTCCAGGGTCACATATAGAATATTTATTGATTTTTTAGCATCATTTTGATATTTTAAGCATCTCTTGTAAGTTGCTTTGAATTAAAGCATCTGCTAAATGCTTAAATGTTATAAGTGTGTACATAGAGCTTTCCAAATAGAAAACTGGCACAACTTTTACCAAAACTGGCAGCTACGACAATCATTTAACAGTGTGGTTTGCATGTCCAAAGATATTGTGGCATGATTCCGACTGTCACGGCGCACCCCAGATCTGCACGCCCCTTCGCAGCCGCTCCGCCTGCATAGTAGTGATGCCACTGTTTAAGCCAATTTCAATAAAAGAACCAGCTAAATGATAATTCAATCCTGTGTGCTAAGAATTAAAAGTGTGCTGGTTATGATCTGCAGATCAGTGCATGGATACCTCTTGCTTTGTGTTTTGTGTAATTTATTTTGTCATTTGTAATATATTCTAAAAAATGAGGTTCGATGGTTGTAGCCTGGAGTACTCGTTATCCAATTGTTGTCTAATGTGAACCTCATGTCAAATGTGAGGTGGCATGGTTTTACTTTGCTATTCAAGAACTAAGATGTTGTTGCCAGATTATTCTTGACTACATTTTCAATTACTACTTTGTCATTAATACACAAATTAGAGGTTCAGTCCCTTTTAGGCTCCTTTTTCAAGGGCACATTGGCAATGTGTCACTCCTCTGATGGGTTTGAATCCACAATCTTTCAGTTACAGAACAGATTTAACCACTAAGCCACAGCTGCCACATCATAGGCTATAGTGTGGTCTCCCCTGATCAATATTTGTGCAGCTGTTTGCAGCGTCTTTACATCATTTAGGGGCAAATCATTTGAAAAAATATTTCATGTTCCCTTTTAGCTACCAAGCAAGTCAGCATTACAGTACATTTGGTTCTAGAATGTTATTCTCATTCCTTCCCTCCATTACTCACACACACACACACACACACATACACACACACACCACTTTTGAATAATGCTTCTCAGTGTGCCTAAATACTACCCCACTGTGTCTTGAAAGTCGGGCCTATATAAGCAAATAAGTGCTTTTAAATGTCCTTATTGTGCCATTAATTATGTAATCGTTTTCAGTTCCCAGATCAAATGTGAGTATACAGCTTGAAAGAAAAATAAATTAGGAGATCTTTTATGCCCCGAGGTATATTTTGCATTAAATGTTATTCTTGGCTCTGCCTGCTGTATAAATGCTTCAAATATGAATAGAGTTGGCACAGCTCCAGCCCCAGTCAGCAAGCATTTACGGGATATAAATAATCCTGTGTCAACGTTCGGAGAAACGCCACCGATTATTTTAAAATTGAACTTTCAGATTGTGGGTTAGATCACAATGGCTCTGTACCAAAACCTAATGAGCTGCCTACATAATTAGCATTTTAAGGCATTGTAGGCACACTCCCTGGAATAAAGTATATGCTACATATAGGCAGTCATATAATATGCATCGCCTTTCTAATCTAATTCAACTCTGTACTGTTTTTTTTACACACTATATGCATTGAAGCCACTTTGTTCATTGTTGAAGTGAACTTTTGCCTGTATGGTGATTAGATTCACTGTCTTGGACGACTGCCTTTAACTTGAGCGTGCGAGTACAGAATGACTCGTTTGGTTTGTGATACCTGTGAGTTGTCTGCGATGTGGTGTGCGACAGGTTTAAAGCAGTATCACATGTATCCCTAGTGGATGTTGAAATCCCAGAATGCATTGCGACGAGCTCAAGCGAAGCGAAACAGAAATGCTGATTAGGGTACAACAGGGCAGAAGGCGCACATTAAGGAAAATGTGCTTTTCACTACTACTGTACTGTATGACTGCGGAAAAAAGAGTTTTTAATTGAACACTGATAGAGCAACACATTTGATGGGATAATAAATCATAAAAATGGTTTGTTTTGTTTTGAAATCTCATGACACGTTTGGGATAAAAGGCTCACCAGTAATATTATTTTTGCATTAATACTTGTTCAAACAATCACCAGCAAAGTTTGCAGAAGTTTTTGTTTATTTAGATAAATAAAAAAGTCAAAGTACGCACATCCAAAGCATCTTGGCCAGGTGCAAGATCAAACAAATACATCAAATAATAATAATACTAAAAAAGATCTGTACACTGTTATACTCCCTTTATTTAGAAAAAGTTAAAAGTGGCAACGTTTCGGTCAAAAACCTCCATCAGGCACACACTATTTTGATAAATAGAAAAATATGTTTTCTTCAGTAAATCTGTCATTAGATTAAAAAAGGAAATGTTAAAATGTTTATTTTAAAAATACAGATTATTATTATTTTTCACATGATTAATATAATATTTTGAAATTATATTATAAATAAAATAATGTAATTTAGTATCATTTGAATTATATATAATTGTAAATATGCTGATTATCTCTTAGGTGGCCATTCAATTTAATAAATGATATTAACAATCTAAATCTAACCATGTCATGTCAACAAATGGAAAAATCAACCATCTCTTAATTATCACATCAATTTTAGCCCAACTGCAGAGCCGATTTTATCCCCAAGTACCATACTTTTCTTCAGTACTACTATCTTCAGTTATTGAAAAACTGTTGATTTAATTACCTGGAACAAAACTGAACATCAGAAGTTTGTGTAAAAGATATATTCTGCAATTTTATACATAAATCCAAAACATTAATAGATCAAATTAGTGCCGAATCAGCTTTGCGTTGCTGCTTGTGATCGCATTAAAGATCAGCCGAATTTCCATATGTGTAGTGGAATGCGGATGTTTAGGAAAGTTCTGCGGTGAGTTTTTGTGCCATCTAGTGGCTAAAATGAGAATAAAATGAAACCCCCGGTGCGCCCCCTACGCATATTCATTCAACACTAAAAATAGTTCAGTTTATTTAAAAACGGACAGTATTACCAAATGTTTGTGCGCTGTGAATTTTATTTTGAGTTTATGGCATTAGCTTAGCGCACATGCTAACACCAACTTGTAGTGAAATCAATTGTGAGTCAAGTATCCCGTGCACTTCCTGTGAGGAGTGCTATTTAGAGCCTATGTAGAGCGTTCCAAATCGGTCAGTTATGAGATTCCATTTCAGATAGAATCCTTAGAAGGCAGCTGCCTATGTAGACAGTGCAGATTTTGGAGCGTAGCCAAAGTTGGAACAATGAGCAAACAGAAAAGAAAGAAGACTAGATAATAACCATATAGGACGTAGTTAACTTTTTCCTGGAAGTGAACTTTGAATGAGGTGTCCTGTTGCAGAATAATGTGTTGGCTAATACGCTCACAGGCTATCGGCCTTATTTGGTTGGGCGCCAGGAAGCGCTCACAGGCAGCACTGCAGGGCACAGCGGCACTGGAAGCCACACAAATATGCACGAGAGAGAGAGAGAGAGAGATAGAGTGGGGCTCATGCGGAGACAGAGCGCTGGCAGAGCCCACACAGCACTATTTAAACTAGAGAGAAGTGTGCGTTTACTCCGCACCGTGCCACATGCTCCATGGAAAATTCCACCCTAAGACCCACTGTTGCTGGGGTGTGGAGCTGGAGTCACTGGAGAGGTTCTCCCTGCACCCCCACCTCCAGCCGATCTCATGTGCTCTTAAAAATAAAGGTTCTTCAGTGGCTCCTGAGATCAGCGGAGAACTCTCTTCTGACCTACGAGCTTAAAAAGTTGTTGCATTGTTGGTGCATTACAGTGTCTTCTGGTTTGGGTGTCTTTAACGCACCAGAATAAAATGCTACACTTTTAAAAATAAAGGTTCTTTATTGGCATCTATGGTTCCTTGAAGAACTTTTAACATCCATGGAACAGTTTGATTGCAGTTGATTGTTCCTTGTACACTCTTAAAAAATGAAGGTTCTTTCAATGAATCTGGTTACTTGAAGAATCTTTAATATCCCTGGAAACTTTCAGTAGCACAAAAGGTACTTTAATATTTGAAAAAGGTTCTTCAGAATATTAGAATGTTCTTCAAAAATGGTTCTTCTATGGCATTGCTCCGAAAACCCCATTTTGGAACCTTAATTTTAAAGAGTGTATAGGAAAAAGATTCTTTAGATTGTTCAGTTGTTCTTCACAATAAGACAAAAGCTATTCTTTTAAGAACTGTTCACTGAGAGGTTCTTTTGGAAACCTGAAATGGTTCTTCTATGCGAAAACCACCTTCTGGAGCCTTTATTTTTAACAGATTTAACTTGATAATCTGCACATTGACACTTCTGCACATTCTCAAACCTTTTGGACTGCAGGCGTAATGATCTTTGAAAGATGACACTTGGGAGGCTGTTGAATTAGAATCAGAAACAGAATCAGAGTTTAGTAATGAAAAGAAAAATAATCAGACAAGCGCAAATTAGTTGGAAAGTCATCAGAAATATAATTTATAATGGAAAAATATAAAGCTGTCAAAGCCATTACAGTCAAAACCAAAAGTCAGAACTTGTTCAAATTTATAACTCCGGAACTATTCAGTCAGAGTTTTATTTTCTATGTCATACGACATTTTAAAGGACAGTGGAAATTTTTCAGTTCAGTTGGCTGTTTGGTTAAGTTGCTTTACCATTCAAAATTTGGCGCAAGTAAGAATTTTTTAAAGAAGTCTCTTTTGCTGCGTTTATCTGTTCAAAAATACAGTAAAAACAGCAATGTTATGAAATATCATTGCAATTTAATATAGCTGTTTTCTGTTTTAAAATGTAATTTATTTATGATCAAAGCTGAATTTTCAGCATCATTCCTTCAGTGTCACATGATCTTCAGAAGTCATTCTAATATGCTGATTTGCTGCTCAAGAAACATTTCTGATTATTATCAATGTTGAAAACAGCAAGTAATTAAATAAACAAAATCTTACTAACGGCAAACATTTGAATAGTAGTGTAGGTTCTTGCAATGATAGCTTTTTCTTTCTTTCTTTTTTTTTTTAAGAACTACTACAGTAAAGCTATCGGAGTGTAAAAAGGTTCTCTGTTGAAACCAGGCTCTAAAATGCTTTCAGGTTCTAACTTGAATCTTGTTTTAGGAGCTGCACCAAATTGCATCCAGTTTCAATGTTACTGCTTTATTATTAGCTATAATGTTGCTCGTACATCATTCACACCGTGAAATTTCCAACAGTAAACACACACACACACAGCACCCGTTATTTGCAGCCGCTCTCTTGATATATAGATTGTTCTGCCCCGTTATTTAAGAAACAAACCAGCTCGTTCAAATATCGTCCGTCCTGCAGGAACGTCCATTAAACCTAATGTCCCATACAGCTCAACAGGTCCGTATGTTTTCGCTGTGGTATTAAATGTCCATGCATGCATAAATGCTAACATACCGTGGCCCCACCGGTCTGTTTGTAAATGCAGGTCTCTTGGAGCCCAGTACAGAGCTCCCTTGTGACTGAATGCACAGGAACACAAGGCTGCCTCTGTGCACCGGGACCAGGCTCTAGGAAATGGTTTATGTTGCAGCCGTTTTATGACTTTGTGTGGTTTATGCTGTTCAAGAGCATATGACTTAGTATATATGCGCTTTGAGTGCTTGCTGAAGTATGCTCTCTGTTTGCACTGGATATCAGCACCGTATTTTTTGCCACTAACACACCTAACCTGTTAAAAAAAAAAAATGACAGTGAGTCATTGAGCAAAAACAGCTGGACACGGCTTTTAAAGTTCATTGCGTTGTCTCTCCTCCATGCAACTCATGACTGCACTGTAAGGGACTTTTAGATGCAAAAAACAACATCTTGGCTTGAATATCATTCATGCTGTCTGTTATTTAGTATATAGTTGCTTTGATTTATATTGTCATTAAATTAATTAGCTAAATTGAGCTTTGCGGTCTCAGATCGGCTTGATCACTGCTTTGGTTTGTAATATTTAGCTTTTTCTAGAAATGAAACATTTTGAGCTCTTACAGATTGTTCAGTGCAGTAATTGTAGAAAAAAAAATGTCTAGTTTCCATATAGACTGCTTCTTATGATTTATTATAGAACATTAATCATTACACAAGTTGGTACAGTGTTTGATATGTGTTTATTTAATCACTTTGCGGATAAATTCAGTGAATGTATAGCAGGACACCTAGTTCGCTGAGTCTCCTGTACATTACACATACTAACAAACATAAATGTTACTCAAAATGAAGAATGACTGCAGTCAGTGCCAGACGGCTCACATTCGACCCTGTGGGTAAAATCGCTGAAAATGGCAAAGGATTCGGAATCATTTTCACTAATATATCATTAATAAGCATTATGCTTAACATATCAGTCATTCTTGTACAACCAAGCGAAGGAATGTTTGTGAAAATGCATGACTCAGGTTATCATTACTTCATCAGAATGTAAATTAAGTAGTGATTTGTTAAGCACCATATAATGTTGTAATGTACGTGGATGAAGTTATTATGAAGTGTTACCCGAAATTCTGTGGCAGTGAGGTTTTGTCTCTAAGCAAACACGCAGTCATGAAAAGGTTTGCAAACACCCTAAATTTAAAGGCGCTTCAACAGTATTGCTTTTGTTGCTATTTCTGCTCGTCTGAGGTCAGCCGTTTTGTTAGTTTAAGAGCAAAATAATTTGTGCCTTTTAACACAGTTGTAGACAGAAGTTGCTCTTTTATCTCTGAGAAAATTACAGGGTGCATGAACTAATTTGTTACATATGGCAAATGGAGCTGAGCTAATTTTACCCAAATAACAAAATATTCCAGAGAATATGGTATTGCTGTATAAATACACTCACAAGTCGATACTGAATGAATCATAGATAGATGAGAAAATGAGTAAATCTAAAGATCTAGTGTTACTTACAGTATTTTAGAAAAGTCTACTTGTACTATCTTTCTTTCAAACAAAAACACTCGCTTTTTGAACTATTGCAGTAATTTTTCGGTGTGTCCAAATGCTGTGCGTCTACAGCAATGCTTGTTTAGAAAGTTGAAGTTGTTCTCGAGTGTGTTTGGAGTGCATGGGTGTAAGAAGTGTGTCAACATTTGTGTAAGTTCCAGAAGAGGCTGGTGCGTGTGCATGACGGATTATGTTTAGTGACTCTGAGAGATCTCCCAGCGCCTCTCCCTCTGTAAATAAACACAGGCGTGCGGACAGGCCATCCCAAAAACAACCCAACACACCAGAGCGTGTGGGCCAAGGGCGGGCGCTTGAACCTCCACCGCACGGTCTGCCACAGCCACTCACGTCAGCTCCTCTGGGGCGCGCGTTCCAGTGATAAAGATGGAGGCAAATGGAGCTTGAACTCGAACAGTCTGCAGGGAGAAAACTTGTAAGATTGGTGTACACTGCCAGAAAAACAAAGGTACAAAAGCTGTCACTGGGGTGGTACCCTTTCAAAAGGTACTAATATGCACCCTTTTGGGGTAAATATGATACAAAGATGTACCTTTATACCTTAAGGTAGCGCCCCAGTGGCAGCTTTGTGCCTTTTTTCTGAGAGTGAACAGCCAGCCAATCAGAGCGTGTCGTCCACCAGCTTTGATACCCACAGATGCTTGTTGCGCACAAAACTGGAAAGCACTTTCACGTTCTGGAAAGCTCTAATCTGATTGGCTGAGTTTACGCCACTTCAAAGAGTAAAAGTTTGTTTTAGCTCTTTGGAAACAAGGCAACAGGTTGATGCAAAGAGTTTTTTCTCAGGTGCTTCGTAACAAGTAAACTAGATGTATATTCCCTGTCAGTGAATTAATCGCTTCCTATTTTGTCACTGATATTTCTAATCAGAGTTTTCTGACCCATAATTTCAAATATATACGGAATGTTTTTGAAAGAAGTCTCTTCTGCTCATCAAGACTGCATTTATTTGATTAAAAATACAGTAAAAACAGTAAAATTGTGAAATATAATTATAATGTAAAATATCTTTCTATGTGAATATGTTAAAATAAAAATTTATATGATTTAAAGTTGAATTTTTAGCATCATTACTCTACTCTTCAGTGTCACGTGATCCTTCAGAAATCATTCTAATATGCTGATTTTCTGATCAAGAAAAATTTCTGATTATTATTAATGTTGAAAACAGTTGTGCTGCTTCCTTTTTTTTATGTGATACAATTAATTTTGCAGGATTTTTTGATGAAAGCAGGATGTATTTGATACAAATGTTTTGTAACATTAGAAATGTGTTTACTGTCACTTTTGATCAATTTAATGCATCCTTGTTGAATAAAAGTATTATTATTATTATTATTATTTTAAATCTGACTATTGTTTTTGTGGTATTATCTAATTTTATAGTCCACATAATGTGAATGTATCTAAACGGAAGATAAGAAGTGGCTGATTGTTTTACATGTCAGTCAGTTTTTTCCTGTCTAAGTGGGCAGTTCTTTACCAGAATGAGCTGTGACTTGGACCAGACATTTGCCATTTAGTCAGAGCTCTAGCTGCACGAGATTATCCACCAGCTATTTATTTATGAACGTCTGCTCTTTTTGCACATTTCTATGGGTTCCCTCAGATGCGAGTGTGAGTTGTTGATATTACGAAAGCTTGGGGAGAAACGTAGCGAGTTGGATCCGAGCATTAGGAGTAGACCGAGTGCAGATTTACCGCCTGTGTGTTTATACAGAACATCCTGATCGCAAAACCCTCGGTTTCCTCATAGCTGCCTTGAGAGAGTTGGTTTTGCTCCACCAAACATCTCTCGGTGAGATTCTCGAGTGGGGTTGTTGTCGAAAAAGGGGGACTCGGTACTTACGCAAGACCTGGACCCTCTTCTGCTTCTACTCGGGAGTTAGTGACAGCCAAACTGCATTGCGTAACAGGGAAAGAGTGAAAGGGAGAGAGACAGAAAGAGTTAGAGTAAAGGATGAGAGAGAGTGGGATTGTGAAAGAATAACAACTGCTCTTCCAGCGCTTTTATACTGTTTACAGGCAGAGCGCAGGTCTCATGTAATACAATACTCTAACACGAGCACAGCACAGTGTGGGAATGAAATCTGGGGCCCATCTATGTGTCCAGGGCCTCGAAAGAAGCGAGAAAAGAAGATCGAGATGCTCTGAGAGGTTAGAAACTAAAGCATTTCCATGCATACTAACTTTCCAAAGACTGTACACACTGAATGTGAAGTACTGCCTGATGCCACATAATCATATTTGACACTTTAACACGCAGAAATGTGGAGCAGGATTTTTGACCAATGAAATTTCATGGTGGTCCTGGGTGGTTACAAAAAATCTCAATGACATGGAAGGCAGAAAGAGACAAGATGTGTTTGTGGGCGCAACCTCAGCTTATTATTGGTGTTTGCTAAGGCCAGCATTGCTGTTACTATTTGTCATATTTGAGTTAACCCTATAAAACCTACTGTATCATGTCTGATACACAATTATAAGGCCTCTAAATGATCAACATGATCAAACTTTGCTGTTGCACACAATCCACTGCATGCCTTCTGTCGTCTGATTGATAGTTCATAGTTTTTAGCAAAGCAAAAGTTATTTTAGTCTAATTGTACAAACGGCTCGTGATTCACGTGTCTTTTTGCTGTCAAATCTTTACTGATTTTTAAAAATTAAAGATAAGAGTAACTTTGTTGGTAATATTTCCAGATGAACTCTTACTGGACTGAAGCAGCTTGGCTTTACTTGATTCCCCAGATGTCATTTTTCAGAAAAATCAGTGAATCTCAGATATGATCATCAGGCTTTCTATCAGTTATCATTGTAATGCATTATATGTTTGATCATCAAACTAAGCATTTAAATATCATCTTACTAAGATGATATTGTGATGATATTTATATCATTTTATGTAAGTATTTGCTATTCTGTTATAAAGAGCTCAGTGATTTGCATTACATGCATCAAAATTTGATCTTAATTTTTGATCATATAAATATCGACATCTGCACCAAATTGCTTATTTTGCTCAGTTTGGGCCTATAAGCCTGATGCATGATACCAAAATACACATGCATTTTTTAAACATTTTTGGTGTGAAGCAGGGTTCCTCAATAGACGGTCTGCCGGCCAGAGAGAAAAATGTTTGGCCCGCGCTAATTTCAAATAACATGGCATGAAAATTCAAAAGCAGCATCAGAAAGCTACATTAACTTACATCGTGTCCACACTGTTGACACAAAGTTCAAATGATTTGCAATGCTTTGTCGTGTCCAGTGTAGATGTGACAGCAAAAACATGGCGAGTGTGAAGTAAAGAAAAGTGGACACGCAAAATATGTGGTTCAAATGTGAATGGACTGAACAGTTTTGAGTGAGTGACTGATACCATCTTTGTTATGGATGTTGGTTTGCAGTGAGTTCACAGTTTTAACATAAGTTTGCTTAAATTTATTTACAAGATCTGAGGTAAAATATCTATTGTTGCTTTCACTATGGCTATAAACCTCATGCAAAATAATATTTAAATTCACATTAGACACTTTTAACATTTAATAAAGCACATAATCATTACCTGAGATTATCCCTGTCATATGTTGCATATATGTTGTTCCTGCCGCGACGTCGCAGAAAATAAAAAATAAAAAAATTCTAAAATAGAATTCCGTGTCGCTGTCGCGGGTGGTTAAGACAACAATTACATGGAAAAGATACTTTTTATCGCGTCGTGTCTGGTTGGGACACACGGTGTTACAGTTTGATCTCCCCAAAAAATCTAAGTGTAAAAATATTAATGCTGACAGATCTAATAATTGAATCTGCAATTAGGGAAAGTGGAGAGAAGAGATCCAGGAGAAGAGCAGGAACAGTTGATTTGCATGGCAGACATGGATATCCAGTTTTTTTTTTTTTTTAATATTCAACAGACAAAGTTCTTCTTCTTTATTCTCTAAATGCAAAAATGTTCATAATTAAAAAAAAAAAAAAAAATGGAATATTTATCTTGTGTATCTTGTGACTATTTTAACAAAAGCAACAATAATATAATAATTGTAATAATAAGAATTATATAGGTCAGTGACCCTTGGCTTGGTATTGTTGGCAGAATTCGGCCCTCTGCGAAAACTAATTGAGGAACGCTGGTGTAAAGGTTCAATAAACTGTGTTTTTAAAAATGACCTTTTTTTTTTATGCCAGGCTCTACGGGGTTAGGAATTTAACCCTAGTATTAAATATCATCCATCATCATTTGTGCTACAGATACTGCATAATTGCTAAAAATCATGTGGCTTGTTGAGGAGAGGTGTGCTACTCATTTTATTTGACTTTCACTTAAGAAAACAGGTGGAAAAACATCCATTACAGACATAAATTAAGGGATGCCTGTAAGTCATACACGTAAAGACTAAAGTGGATTTTTTTGGCCATTAAGAAACAGCATCAGCATCCTAGTATTGTGGCACCAATGTCTGCATGGCAAGCACCTCTCACATTTTGTTTAGAAGTGCTTTAACGTTCTGCATTTTTAAATGTATATTCTTCCAGTTCTCTGTCTATCATTATTCTTGGTTGCTCAGAACGAGTCCTGCGGGGACTAAGCGGCCTTCATGGAAGGGCCTTCAGAAGTGTGGGGTATTTTTAGTTCCCAGGGATTATGAACAGAGTTGTTTTCAATTTGCTATTGGCAGGTGAGCGTCAGGGCGGAGGGGAGAACTCTTCCATCTCACATTCCCTCTCTTCTCTCTGTTTTCCCTCTCAGTCTTCTCTCCGTCCCCGTCCTCTCACTTTTCTCCCTCCCACTCTTTCCCAGTCTTTCATTTCTTTCCCGGCATTCCCTTCTCGTCTCACTCCCACTCCTCTGCCCTCGCTGCTTAATCTTGCTTCCGTTCGACCTCTCAAGGTCTCGACTCTCAGCGCCAGTTTTTTGGAAGCTACTTTGGCTGCTTCCACACAGTCAGTGTTTGAGATCGGAAAAACAGTGTTTACTAACAGGTGCGACTTTCCAAATGTCCTGTACGTACAACAGCAGACAGGAACAGAACAATGTCTTCAACAATGCATGAATAGGTAACCGAAGTCCTTCATCTTCTTTTTGATTTGAGGAATGCAGGTAACCATTCAAAATGTCTTGGCTTTTCTTTGCGTTTCGTTTTTATTTCTAAAAAGCAGCTCCCACTTCTTTCGTCCTCTGCAGCCAAAGACTCTCTAGTTCATCCAGCTTGTTTTGTTTTTTTTCCCCTTTCTCTTCTGCCCGAACACTTAACGGGAGTTTCTTCTCAATTTAATTCCACTGCATTGTGCTTATTTTCATAAGCTGAGAGAGGTTGACAGCCCTAAAACTGGTGATTGACAGACTAGAGAAAAACAGTGAATTGCTTATTGCCGTATGTATGTCAAAGACGTGAAACACAACCACTCTCAGAATCCCAAAATCCTAAAAATGCATGTTGTTATCAATCTCTGCATTCAAACTGAATTGTATGTAGTGTTTTAAATACAACTGGGGAGGAGGGCAATATAACGTGGTGATATATTTTTTTATGTCGCATGATAACATAATTCACATATGCTACTGTTCAAAAGTTTGGGGTCGGAAGATGATTTTAAGAGTAGTCTGTTGTGTTCACAAAGGCTGCATTACATCAGTAAAACAGTCATTTTGTGAAATGTTCTCACAATTTAAAACAACTGTTTTCTATTTTAATATATTTCAAATATAATTCTATATTTCTATATTGCTAAATAAAAAATAAAAAATGTAAATGTATAATTCATTACTGTGATCAAAGCTGTATTTTCAGCATCATTACTCCAGTCTTCAGTGTCACATGATCTTCAGAAATCATTCTAATATGCTGATTTGCTGCTCAAGAAACATTTCTGATTATTATCAATGTTGAAAACAGTTGTGCTGCTTCATATTTTGTGGAAACTGTGATACGTTTATTTTTTCAGGATTCTTTGTTGAATAGTAAGTTTAAAAGAACAGCATTTATTTGAGATAGAAGATGTAACATTATAAATGTCTTTACTGGCACTTTTGATCAATTTTAAAGCACCCTTGCTCAATAAAAGTATTAATATCTTACAAAAAAATAAAATAATAAAATCCTACTGACCCCAAATTTTGAATGCTAGTGCATATTTTCTTTTTTCATTTCATTTTAACAAATCATCTGAATGAGCCAATTCACTACAATAGATGATTTTTCATTTAAGACAGAGAGAAGGTATTTTAAGAGTGTGTTTGATTGTTACCGCAGTAAGTGCTGTAAGTAAGCTGCAATGCAATATAACAAAAACAAAGATGTAGCATTTTGACATGCTGTGCGCTACTGAATGGAAAAAGTAGCTCATTATTGGAAAGGCAACAATGTCTTGAAAACAGCTTAACCACTGTCATGTTATTGAATATGTAGTTAAGTTAGTACTAATGTAACTACTGTGTATGTTACTCCTGAGCAGCAGCCTACAGTGTGGCGTTCTTCTCGCTGCCTCCGGTCAGCCTGCGCTCTCCTGTTTCCTCTCTCTGACCCTCACAGGACAGGACGAGCACAGGATAGTCCCGTCGAGGGAACGGGGGAATCCGAGAGCATGTCTTACAGAAGTGAGAAATGCTCTAAAGTAGGTCAAATACTTTCCCTCCGCTCTCCTTCCTGGAGTTTTAGCACAGTGCTACCAGTATTCGGTCTCAGTTTCCATTTTCAAATGGTAAAAGTGACACGGAGGTTGCGAACGGTTGCATCCGGCAATTTCTCGGACTCATAAATCAGGATCAAGTCTTTTGAATGTGAACAAACGTTCTAATATTTTCCTCATAATTCACTGCTTGTAAAAACTAAGAAAACTAATATATCCCCATAAATAAACCCCTTAATGTCATAGATTTATTGAAGCCACATGCCGTGCCATAGGTCTCCACGGTAACTAAAACTTACACCTTTGAAAATAATATAAACAGTTATTCTATGTTAAACATAACTAAGTTTGTGTCTCTGTATATTGTAATATTTAAGGCTAAAAAGGATTTTTGTGTTGGAAAGCTCTTCTTTTGTGCTCAGCTGTTTAAAGAAACAGTTCTCTCAAAAAGAATAATATTTTCTTGTTCTCATGCTGTTTTTGCATGTGGAAAATACCATACATATATGGTATATATGCTGGTATATATATGGTATAAATATACTATTCAAATGTATGCCCTTAATTAAGGGACTTTTACACCAAGGTGTGATGTAATGATAACTACATTAACTTCTACACAAATGTACGATAACACTTTGTTTATTATAAGTGTGCATTGCAGTTTTGTGTCTGCCACTTTAAATGGTCAAGCTTTTTGAAGCAGGATGGATTCTGATTGGCTGTCAATTATTTATCATTCATCAGCTAGAAAAAAAATTTTCTGAAAGTGATTTACAAATTTTTTTTTTTTCACTTTTATCGATATTTTTCAGCATATTCAAAGTTAGAAACTGCAGTATTGTGACTACACTATAAAATGTTTAAGGAATAGTTAATCCAAAAATAAAAATTTGCTTAAAATGTACTCACCCTCAGGCTATCCAAGATTTAGATGAGTTCGTTTCTTCATGTGAACAGATCTGGAGAAGTGTAGCATAGAGTCGCTTTCTCACCAGTGGATGCTCTGCAGTGAATGGGTGCCGTCAGAATGAAAGCCCAAACAGCTGATAAAAACATCACAATAATCCACACCACTCCAGTCCATCAATTAATGTATTGAGAAGCCAAAAGCTGTGTGTTTGTAAGAAACAAATCCATCATTAAGACATTTTAACTTCAAAATGTTGCCCTATCCATAATATTGCTTTCTCTTTTGATGTGACTTTTCACAAGAAGAAGCGTTATTATGTTTTTGGCTTCACAAGACGTTAACTGATGGACTGGAGTGGTGTGGATTATTGTGATGTTTTTATCAGCTGTTTAGACTCTCATTCTGACGGTACCCATTCACTGCAGAGGATCCACTGGTGAACAAGTGATGCATTGCTATATTTCTCCAAATCTGTTCCGATAAATAAACAGACTACATCTTGGACAGCCTGAGGGTGGCTACATTTTCAGAAAATGTTTAAGTGAACTATTCCTTTAATGAAGCTACATATTTTTCTTTGACTCTTCACGGATCACTGATGAAGAGTTCTGGCCACTGATGAGGCCTGTGACACACGACCTGGAACATCTGTAGTGGATGATGAGTTGGGCGTTTCACTGTAATGCAGATAGTGAAAAGGTGAAAGTGTACGCTCACGTGTTTGTGTAATTTGATTCAAACGCTAACTCCTTCCCTGTCAAACACACATCTGACAGCATTTTCCAGCCAGAGAGAGAGAGAGAGAGAGAGAGAGGGACGGTCCAGTCAGCAACAGGAGTTATTTCGAGACTGAAGGACGGACAGCCATGTCATCGAGCAGACAAGCTCGCTAATCTATCTGTTCATTAAAGCCTGGGGGAAATCCAGCACACAGGAAGTAGGACTGGGGTCAGTGGCAGAGCAGAGGACACTGGGAGGCATTTCCTGGCGCAGGTGTTTGATCAGTGAGCGTTCAGGGGCGCAGATCAGTAACCGGGATCCGTGTCTATTTAACTACCTAATGCCTTCAAGATGTATATTCCGCGTAGGGTAAACAGCTTATACACCGGCAGGGCTTACGGTTTCAGTGTTTAAAACAAACATGATGTCATGTCTTCACAGATGTGCGTACAGAGGTTTATATGTTGGAAATATGTGCGAAAGCATCAGATAAGTGTTTTTTGCTAACTAAACAACTGGTGGCGGCCACGGTGCAGCTCTGTAGCGTCTTTCCTCTCAGGAAGGAAGCTCTTGTGAGATCAAGCCGCTGTGCATATTTTTTGGCGCACATCACAAGTGGTCCTCACTCACAAAGACTTCCTGAGTTTTAGATCCAAGTGTTTGCAATGGCAAAGCTGACGAGTGATTTATGGGCACATAAAAAAGGCTCTTTGTTATTATTAGTGTGTATGAAATGTGTGTGCGTGCGAGATGTGAATCATTCATCAGGGCTATTGCTCTTTGTGGGCGCTTCATATTGGGTTCAACCAGTTCAGTTTCAGCAGCACATCTGACTATTTTTTTCCAGCGTTATCTCTTTTTATTGAAAAACGGTTACATTATTTTATATTACATCATTTTTTGTGCACTTGGTAATAAGGTGCTATCAACGAGCTTATGTAAGCCTGTAAAATTCCTTAGATGGGAATAATAAGCCCTTGTGAGATATTTTCATTGTATGTGATCAAAAAGAAAACACACCCAGCTGAGAGTGTTAGCTTTGCCTATTAAAGTGCCTGTAAAGTCAGGTCATACGTGCTAATTTTAAATAAATAATCACACAAGCTCCACTCGAAGAAAAAAAATTTGGCCTATAAGATTTATGTATTTGAATTGCATAAAAATGCATTTAGTTTTAACATAAACAGGCTAATAAACTTAATGTGGAGCATATTTGTCAATCATACATAAATGAAGCAGGTCAGATTTCTGTAATAGTACTAATTAACCTGAATGTGTTTTAAATACACAATAAATCCAGTTAGGATCAATCTCAGTATTGCTTTGATTATTGCAGTTGAATCTTGGTTGTTTCAGCTAGCCGTATTTGAACCGTGTTGAATAATTTTAATAATTTTCTTTTCACAATGAACATGGAGAAATTTGTTTGGGAAGCCTGCATTCATATTGCATTATAATTCATGCATATTGCCTTATAAGTACATTTTAATACCTACATATTTGTGGTAATAACTTTTAAGAGTATGATGCATTATATCACCAGATGAAACCTGCATTTATAATGCATCATAAGGGTATTCTTAATGCATTGTAATAGATAAGTATTATAATGTATTGTAACTATGTCGTTTTGATTGTTTGTCAGATGCTACAACATATCATAAAGTTGTTTGGAAATCATTATGCTTGCATTATAATGCATTAAGGATACCCTTATAATGCATTATAAATACAGGCCTCCTATAAAGTGTTACCATTTGGCTAAATGCATTTTGAAAATATTAAATTATATCAGTCAAATAAACTTTGCCATGATTTTCAGTATGTAATTATTACTTATTTATGTTAAAACTGTGTAATCCAAATGTATAGACATTCTACATGCAATTCAAATGCATAAATCTTACATTTAGGCCTAAATATTTTTTGATTGTGTGAACCCAAAACTGGAAAGCACTTCCTCTAATCTGATTAGTTGTCTGGCTTTTGAGAAAGGACTAATCACTGAGTTTGCAAACACTTACAAGGTCATTAACATCTCATTTTTGAGTTTGATGTTGGAGCCACTTGGGAACAATCAAACCATGTATTCATGAGCAGAACTATATATTCTGCTCTGTTTATGTGAAATAATCAGTACGTATCACATTCTATTATTTTCTGTGCAATTACAATACAGTCTCTCTGTGCATGTTAATGTGGTTCTGATGAGTTTGTTCAGACCACAGCGGCACCACATGCGACTAATCATTTTTATGTCACGTTGGTATAAATCAGCGGTTACAGACTCTCTGCTACTGAATCTGTGTAAATCAGCGGTTTGCTTCCTGACTCAGCCCATATTCCCCAGCGGACTGAGGGTGACAGCGAGCTTGTGTTGTAGAGAGATTAGAAGTATCATTATACATATGTGCGCGCTCACTTGCGTGTGAACTCGGCGGAGTGTGGTTTCAGTGAACCCTGCTCAAAGCGTCCAGTGTAGTAGCAGCACAGCAGAGCCTTTCATGCAGTCGAGATGTAAACACTGCGCCTTATGCTGCCTCATTGTAAGTGTGACTTTTTCTGCTGCTGGAGGGAGGAAGCTTCAGAGAAGTGCGCTGGACTTGGCTCTTCTGTTCAGCTGGTCAACAGAAGAAACCCTTCCAAAGATTGATAGACTTCTGGTGCTTGAGATCTTGAGCAATGGAAAACTGTCACTTGTCGCTTATGCAAACACATAAAACACAGAAACCATCATCACTTTTAAATAAACAACCAGTGGTTACACTTTATTTTGGTTGTCAACTTCAGACATTATACTAACTATAAGTTACTAACTCTCGTTAGAGTATGAGTAGACTGTTAGGTTCAGTTCAGGGTTAGTAGAATAAGTAGACGTACTTGCAAACCTACTTTTAGTCAGTAGAATGTCTGTTGGGGAAAATCCAAATAAAGTGTTAGCAGACATTAAGCAGACAGTGAACTAATACTCTAATGACTGCTAGTCAGCAGAATGTCTAAAGTGGACTATCAAAATACGTGTTACCGAAACAATAAGAACCAAAACGTATCATGGTTTCCACAACAATATGAAGCAGCAAAATTTCAGCATTGATAATAATAAGCAAATCAATAAGCAAAAATATTAGAAGGAATTAGAATTAGAATTCCTGAAGGATCATGTGACACTGAAGCTTTGATCACAGCAATAAATTACATTTGACATCATATATTCACATAGAAAACAGTTCTTTTAAAATGTAATAATATTTCACAATATTGCTGTTTAGATTTTAATGTATTTTGGATAAAACAAATATAGCCTTTGTAAGCAAAACAGACTTCTTTCAAGAACATAAAAGATAAAGGAGTAAATCTTACTGACCCTAAACTACTGCACTACTGATATGCAATTTATAATAAAGTCAAACATAATAACAGGAATTGTTGATTTATTTTGTACCACCTTATGCATTAAATATTGACAATAAGAAAACACTGCAGAGTGATATGAGAGACAAATGAATGACAAAATACGGCGAATGACCATTCAGAATAAAATACTCCAGAAAGCCCTATAATAAAGTTACTTCTCTTGAAGTGAAAATTCACAGTTTTCCTTCAAAGCCCTGATTGTTCTTACAGTCACGGCAGCTGCCCAATGTTTTCTTCTGTCCGTCTCATGTGGACGGACGTCCTGCTTGCGTAGGCTTATTAAACAAACTGTTGAGCCTCTGTAATCCCTGACTTCTGTGCAACGCTCAGGCTGCGTTTAGAGCTTCAGGCCTCACACACTCACTACGGCATACTTTTTTTCACAAATATATCAAAATATACAATATATTTGCTGAAATATATTTCAAAATATATTTATATTAATATATATTTTCTACCAAAATATTGTTTTGTGTATTTGTGAAAAAAAAAAAAAAATATATATATATATATAAATATATTTAAATGCATAAATATAAATACATTTAAAAATATAAACTCTAGGCTATTCCATAGAAATTTGCATTGCATTTTCTTGCCCTGAAATACATTTTGAAATATATAAGATTGAAATTAAATGTATTTTCAATTTGCATTTCATTGAGCTTCACTAAAACATAAATTTAGCATATATTTCAAAAAATATTTTGGCCAGAAAAAAAATCCACCATATGGGGAACATGCGAAGCTCATGCTAAAAACACATTAGTTACACGTGGTTGTGGGGTGATTTTGAGCAAACTGAGTGAATCGCTGCATGTCACACGGCATCACGCCGCTGTAATTCATGTGGTGTCACAGCGGCCCTTCAGGAGCTCGCTTACACAGTTGTGCATGTGGCTTTGGTTGTCTTTGTTAATTTGTTGAGCTACTGTGTGGAGTGTCGCTCTCATCTCGATGTTGCACACATGGTTCTCGGCACACTAGCGGTGTGTGTCTGTGTGTGTGTTTACGGGGCCTGTCAAAGCACATGACGTTCACACATGGTTTGGAGTTCTGTGTGAGTGCTGGGCTACTGGGTTCACTCAGGAACCATATGGAGCGCCTCTGTACCGCAGCTGACCCTCGCGTGACGGCCCGGCCCCAGAGGTGTGTCCCGCTATTGTTTCATCACACTCTCAGTGTACACACTACGCCTCGACGCGCCCCGTGAGCACGAGGGCTCGCACGTAAAAAATGACATCACTGCAGCAGTGCTCACTGCCTCTGCAAGACTCTGATTTACACAGTGAACGTTTGAAATAGTTTAAACGCCTTGAGTGCCATCAGCTGTGTGAAAAATATGCAGACTCTTGAGAAAAAGAAGTATGCACTTTAGCATACTTTTAAAAAGAGCACTTACTGTATTATGGAAATAATATACTTTAAATAAAATTCTGAATGTAATGGTTATGGACACTCAGCTAATTTGCATGATATTTACAGTTAAATGTATTTTAGTTTAAATTTATATTAAATGCAGTTAACTGAACTTTAGCTTGCTTTTCTGGCCCACTTAAGTAGGTCTATATATGCAAGTTTATACTCTGGGAAAAAAAATTGGTGTGGAATTTAGTTTTCAATTTTTCTCAGAAATTGCTAGTAAATTTCAAAAATAATTACAAAGAAAAGGGAAGTTACACATTGAATTAAACATGATTTTTTTAAGTAAAAAGACTGAAAAATATATTGTTGTAAAATATACTCGAATAATCTTTAAGTTTAAAGTTTACTGCTGAATTTATTGACAAGCATTTATGGTTAAAAATAAAACTATAATTTAAAAGTGTACTAAAATTTGCTTTAATGTCATTTATATTGAAATGTGTATATTGTGTATTTAAATATATTTGCAATTACACATTTGTAATGATGATATCATTTATGTATGTTTAAAATATATTAACTTCAAATGCACTATATAATAATGCACTGCAGTTAAAATTATGATCAAGTACTTTACACGTGCTTTAGTATGTTAGTCAGCATATCAAAAAAGTGTCTTTAAAGCACAAGAAAAACATTATTAAAACATAATGATTATAATGTACTTTAAAGTAAAACTTTTGATTTTACATTACTACAAATTGCACTTTTAAAAATTACTTGTGTGTCAAACAGTCATGAATGTGTATCTTTTTCAGTCCACTTAAGTGTCCTTTTATTTAATTAATATTATATTATCTGCAGGATTTAAAAACAAACAAACAAAAATAAACAAAACTATACTTTAAAGATTTTAAGTACACTACAAGTGCACATTCAGTACACTTAAGTGCACCTCTTTTTTTCAAGGGGAGTAGCAATCCTGAGTCAGTTTAACTTCATCCAATAAGCTACTACTATTCAGTGCCCTCCACTAATATTGGCACCCTTAGTAAATATGAGCAAAGGTGGTTGTGACAATAAATCTGCATTGTTTATCATTTTAATCTTTCATTCATTCATTCAAAAAAAAAAAAAAAAAAAAAAATTTGAACTTTTCATTGAAATAATACAATTTAAAGTGATGGGAAAATCACATTATGAAATAAATGTTTTGTTTTTTGGGGGTTTTTCTCCAATGCATGTTGGTCACAATTATTGGCACCCTAGAAATTCTTATGAGTAAAATATCTCTGAAGTATATTCCCATTCATATTTACATTTTTTAGCACACCAAGGTGACTAGGAACATGAAATTGTCCAGCCGTGACCTCCTGTTCCACACAGGATTATAAATATGAGGAACATAAAGCCGAATTCCCTTAATCATCCATCACAAGCAGTAAAATCAAAGAATATAGTTCTGATGTGCAGAACAAGATTGCTGAGCTTCACAAAAAAGAAAGTGGCTGTCAGAAAAGAGCTAAAGCATTGAAAATCCTCATTTCTACCATCAGGACAAAAATTAAGAAGTTCTAATCAACTAAAGATGACACAAATCTGCCTGGAAGAGGATGTGTGTCTATATCGTCCTAATGCACGGTGAGGAGGAGAGTCTGAGTGGCTAAAGACTCTCCAAGGACCACAGCTGGAGAATTGCAGAGATTAGTTGAATCTTGAGGTCAGAAAGCCTGAAAAAAATATCAAACAGCCCTGACATCACCACATGTTGTTCGGGAGGGTTTCAAGAAAAATTCTCCTCACTCATCCAAAAACAAACTCCAGCATATTTAATTGTCAGACACGACTGGAACTTCAAATGGCACTGGCTTCTATGGTCAGATGAAACTGAAAAAAATAACCAAAACCAGATGGGTTTGGTTCAAACAGGGATAAAAAAGTACCCCATGCCCACGGTTAAATATACTGCTGGATCTTTAATGTTGTGGGCCTATTTTTCTGCTGGAGGTCCTGGACGTCTTGTTCAGATGCACGGCATCATGGATTCTATCAAATACCAGCAGATAAAAAAATAGGCTGTCCATGCTACTAAATCTCATAATAGGCCATGGTTGGGTCTTCCAGCAGGACAATGATCCAAAACAAACATCAAACTCAAAACAAAAATGTGTCACTGAGAACAAAACCAAGCTTTGGTCGTCCAGTACTCTGACCTGAACCCTATAGAAAATGAGTCGAGTGAACATAAGAGGAGAAGCATCAACATGGAGCTGGGAATCCGAAGGATCTGGAGAGATTCTGGATGAATGAATGGACTCTGATCTCTTGTCAGGTGTTCTCTAACCTCATCAGGCATTATAAGAGAAAACTCAGAACTGTTATCTAGGGAAAAGGACGTTGCAGTAATTGGGTGGCGATAATTGTGGCCAACGTGAACTAGAAAAAAAAACATTTATTTCATAATGAGATTTTCCCCCCACTCTCCATTGTTTTACTTCAATGAAAGGTTAGAATTTTGTGAAGTTTTGGAATGAAAGATCAAAAGGATAAATGTCCACTCTCAGAAAGATGGGCATCTCATGAACCGCGCTCCTGTGGTTCGAATCCTACCTCTCAGATAGGTCCTTCAGGGTGTCTTGGAGGGGTGAGGTTTCAAAGTCACAACTTCTTGCTACTGGGGTTCCTCAAGGCTCAGTGCTTGGACCACTTCTCTTCTCCATCTACATGTCGTCATTAGCATTGGTCATTCAGAAGCATGGCTTTTCTTATCACTGCTATGCTGATCAACTCTACTTTCCAACCAGTGATCTGACGGTAGCTGAGTAACATTTCTAGCTGGATGAAAGACCATCACTTTCAGCTCAACCTTGCCAAGACAGAACAGCTCGTGGTCTCAGCCAATCAATCACTTCACCACCACTTCTCTATACAGCTGGGTTCATCAACCATAACTCCTTGGATGTAGCTCAGTGGTAGAGCACATGCTTTGCATGTATGAAGCTTGTAACCTGAAGGTTGCTGGTTTGATTCTCGCTGGCAGGAATTGAAGGTGGGGATTGTGAATGAATAGCACTCTCTCCACCTTTGATACCATGACTAAGGTGCCCTTGAGCAAGGCACCGAACCCCTAATTGCTCCCCGGGCGCTGGAGCAATGGCTGCCCACTGCTCTGGGTGTGTGTGTGCATTTGTTCACTACTCACTGCTGTGTCACCATACTTGACAATACGTCATGACTTAACTTAACTTCCAGGACAGCCAGGAACCTTGGAGTTGTGATCGATGATCAGTTAACCTTCACAGACCATATTGCTACAACTGCCCGGCCCTGCAGATTTGCCTTATACAACATTAGGAAGATTAGACCCTTCCTGTCAGAGCAAGCTGCACAACTCCTTGTCCAAGCTCTTGTTCTCTCCAGACTGGACTATTGTAATGCGTTCTTGGCAGGCCAAGGTCTACTATCAAGCCTCTGCAACTGATCCAATATTTAGTAGAGGGCACTGTATATACAAAAGAACTAAATAATGGTGTGCAGAACTGGCAGAGGGATTGGATTCTTTGCACACATGCTGGTACATAAAGTGTCTTAGCAGGTCAGTAACACTGCTCACTGTTTTTTCCAGATGTCATCTCTCCAACACATTATAACCCGTACTTCAGGAGGCTCAGGTTTGACGTGAGCTCCATGGAGAAGAACGCCTCGAACCTGGTGAAGGCAGAGCTCAGGATCTTCAGGCTGCAGAACTCGAAGGCCCGTGTGTCTGAGCAGCGGATTGAGCTTTACCAGGTGAGTCCTGTCCTCTCCATCAGCCCTTCAGCATCATAGCATTTCATTTGACTTCATCCACTCATTCAATTCCATGAACTACTTGCATGCACACTTGAGCTGTTTTCACACTTGGTTCATTTCCTTGGTAGATCTCTCATCAGAGTTTTCTATTTGGATCCAAACTACTTTATATTTTTACATCATCAATGCTTGAAACAGCTAATACCATAAACTAGGTAATGTACTCATAATAAGGTTCATAAAAATACAAGCATTATTAATTGATAAATTAATCTAAATCATTAATTATTGGATTATCATAAATTAAAATATTATTCTAAGAAGTTATTTTAAAAGTTTACGCCAAACTATTATGGTATCAGAGTGGTTGTATCATCCTGATTTAATTTTAATTTAATTTAATTTAATTTTTTTACTTTTATACCCCCAGTGTCAAAATTTATTTTATTTCAGAAAGCATGCTTATCCTAAAAGCGGTGTGTTCAAGTCATTGTATGTAAGAATTGCATCCCAATGTATTTTTGAATAAATTAACAGATCCGGACAAAAAAAGAACATCATGTCACTCTTGCTGATGCAGTATTGCTTAAATGAGGGTGACAGATGGAAATTATTTGCTCCCTGCTTCTCAGATGTCTCCCCTGAAAACAAAGCCCCCAGTAATCTCTTCTGAAAGTCACATGTGAGATCTCAGATCTCAAACTGTTCTCAGATTTGCCAAGATAACAAAGTCTGCAATCAAAATTCAGAGATTTCATTAAGAACACAAACATTTCTCATTACAAACATTCACATTATAGCCCTATATTCAATGTATGTGAACACTTGTTGTTATGTATGCAGTTTTATTTATCCTAAAGGAATACAGCTGAAAGAAATTGATACATGAAAGTAGGGCTACGCCCTAATAGTCGACTAAACGTTAGTCGACCAGAAGAGGCTTGGTCGACCAAAATTTTATTAGTCGCTTAGTTGCAGAAAAAGAAATAATAAAATAAATAACACTGGCGAAGTCACGCAGATCGTTAACGGCTGGTTTATGTGGTAATACAGTACATCGGGCAGGACATCCAAATGCTCGCCTATCATTCATCAACCTCAAATATGGCTTATGATCTGAAATATTTTAGTATTAGCAACTTTACATGGCTGCCCAATCTAATGTTAATGGAGAAATGTGCACTGTTCAAGTGTCTGTGTAGAAGAGTAGAAGCTGAACAGTAGCGCTCGCTGCAGGACAGATGAAGGCGCCGGTGCGCTCACTTGCTCTTAAAACAGTATGTCATTTTTGCTCATACAGATAAAATTAATACATCTTTCGAATCTGTAAAGACTCTGTTTAATTGTGTACACGCAGAATAACAACAAAATTTTGCGCTTTTGTAAAATAATGAAAGCAAACAGGATGCGCTTTCTGTCTCAGTCTCTGTGAACTTGAGCACCAAACTCTGTGTATGCTTGCCTTACAGACATAATATATATAGAGAGAGAGAGAGAGATGTCTACTTTCAAATAAACCAATTAAAATGGAAAACAAATATTCTCAGATTATGTAGTCCGTATGAAATATTCATACAGGTGCATCCACTACTGTGGAGATGACGAGTCAGTGTCTCTGACTTCATCTCTTAAACTGAAAACAAAAAAACACTAGTTTATCAATGAATTATTAAAATGTTGATGCAGCCTCCTTACTCTTTTTCCCTGACACATTCATAATCATTACTTCTGCCTGTGTGCGCTTGAACGCTTATTATGCAATGTAGGCAATTAAAGGTGCATTATTATGATTTAAATGGTTTATTAATAAACGTGCGATTAGTCGACTAATGCTTCAAATGAACGACTACTAGTCGACCAAAAACATGTTTAGTCGAGGGCAGCCCTACATTAAATAAACGTAACTGAGTACTCCAGTAACTCTTGCGCTGTGTTGAAAATCTTTACCTAATTTGGTTTTTGACTGAAAAAAAAAAAGTATTATTTGTGGATAATTTTGGCAATGTTCACTGAAAAAACTGAGATGCATGAGCTCAGATCAGTTCCAAATAGAGACTTGGGTATGTTACATCATTGCTGTTTTCATGTTTATTACTCTTTGTCCATGTAATGCAGGGATTCACAAACATGTTTGTCAACCAAACCCCTTAAAATAAAATATTTACTTCAAATATCTATTTAATATCTATAGGAAGTTAATATTTCAAGTAATTTAACAACAACATTTGCATGTTTACAGTTGTCCAATGTTGGTTAGTGGTCACATTATGTAAACTAATAAAATATTTATATTAATTTTATTTTATATTTTTATGATTTAATGAATTATTAGCTTTTTATCAACTTTTTATTAAACCCACTGCAGTTCTTACATTAAGCCTTAAGCATTAAGTTCTTGCATTGGGAAACCATGCTGTAATGTAATGTTTAATGCATTTTAATATGTTGATTTAAAAAAAAAAAAAAAAAAAAAATATATGTATATTAGTGCTGTCAAATAATTAATCGCATTCAAAATACAAGTTTTTGTTTACATAATATATGTGTGTGCTGTGTATATTTATTATGTATACATAAATACACACATGCCTGTATATATTTAAGAAACGATGTTACGCTTATATATTAAATGTATTTATATATGATATAATTTATATAAATATAAATATATACATATAAATACATGTAAATATATTCTAAACATATGCTGTATGTGTGTGTCTTTAACGTGCTGCGTTAACGTGAGACTCTTATCGGGCGATAAAAAAAATATCGCCGTTAATCTATTCTCAAAGTTGGGTTGGGAGCTGGGTCTATACTACGCAAGCTATGATGACTTTCACCTTGATATTTTAGCGGATGTATACCTTGCCAAATTGCACTGTAGGGGCGAGAACGAGTCTTCGAACCTGTGTGTATGCGTGCTAATATGGATGCAGCTATGAAGCCGCGGGTTTGCTTCAGGAAAATTTATTTTAAGAAGCTTCCCAATGGAAATCTCAGTGTTTCCCCTACCATTATTTTAGGGGTAAATAAAATAAGTTGATTTTATTTAATTTTATTTTCTCTATAGTGCCAGACCACAAAAGAAGTCATTCAATGTTACCTTCCCTATAGAACAGGTGTAAACCTTGTTCTTTTATTAAACAAACTAAATAGCCTTATGTTATTTATCTTATTTACACGACGGCGTGTCATTTATGTCTCTACGTTACATGGTCGCGCTCTCTGTATCATGAGCACAGCGGAGTTCTGCCCGGTTCGCGCACACACACACACACACACACACACACACGTGGCGCACACACAAGTGAGCACACTCCCATTCCTATTTGTAAATATTAAGCCACAAAACGTCTATTTAAATATGACTTCTGCGTGTCTCTGTGTTAATGTATGGCGCAGACGCGCGGGTTTGTTCACTCATACAGAAGCGCGCGACGCTTGCGGCAATATTAACGTCTGTCCTCTCACTAAATGAGGACATAAATACATGAACAACATCTCCAGAACTGCTCTGAGAGTCACTTCATGAGCATTCGAGCGTTTCATTTGAGAAAAACTATCCTCATATCATATACACAGAAATGTAAAGGTATTCACGGCAACCCGTCAAAATAAAAGTTCGGTTTCACTTGAAGACATTGGGCAGAACGTAATAGACTACTACTACTAAAACTATTAAAACCTTATCTTTAAAGAATAATCATACAATGTATTCAATGTTATTATCAATATTAAATCCCCTTTATTTTTATATCGGGAAAAAAAAAAAGCCCCCCAAAAAGCCTTTTAGGTAGGCTAAGTTATGTCATTTTAAATTACATAATTTAATTTAATTAATTAGCCTATTAATTATCAAGACACCACAATTACCATGTTTGCTTCTTGATGACTGCTATTTGTTTACTACTAGTAGTGAATTTATTCTGATCTATTTGGCAGAATTCAAATGAGCCATTTTAATCTAGATTAATCTAGATTAATTCCAAGATTACAGTGAGATTAATCTAGATTAAAAAAATTAATCTATGCCCACCACTAGTCTTTATATATACATAATAAATATACACAGTACACACACACACATATATACATATATTATGTAAACAAAACTTTTATTTTGGATGCGATTAATCTTTTGACAGCACTAATATATATATTATTTTTATTTGCTTTAAATATAGTACATATCAATATGTACCATATTTAATGGTAAGCTTAAAACAGGTTCAATAAAAGTAGTCTAAAAATAATCTAAAAAGTAGTCAGAGTATTTATTTATTTATACATTTATTTGGATAGGGACAATACAATAAACATGATTCCAGTCAATGACTGGAAAAAAATGCACTGCACATAGAGATTATAGCAGGTGCTAATTTGCATCTCATGTCCATTACCTAAAATGAGTAACCTAGTTAGTACGTTACTAACTACAGTTTTCATCTTGTAATCTGTTATCAGTAACTGACTACAGTTTGTTAGTAATCTGCCCATCTCTGCCCGTGAGGAAAGTCAGTAAGTTTTAGCCCTGTGCGATAACATTACCTGGCATTTTCAAGAAAAACTAAATCCTCTCTAGGTCACAATGATTGGAACACAATACAGGGGTTTAATCTTCTGAGCTATAAATGCAATACCAGATTGCACTGGTAAAGTAACCCAGAAGCAGTAAAGTAACTCAAGCCACTTACTCACTTGTGGTTCGCTGAAACACACTCAAGTTCAGAAAACCGTTTTCACAGCAAGCAAACGAAGCAAACAGTGACGTCAAACAGGCTTGTGTACGCGGTGTGAAAGCGCCCACACATGCACTTTTTAACCTCTCTCCTCCTCCTCCTCCTCTGTCCTCGTATGTTCGTTTATTTATCTTAAGGGTGCTGTAGGGCTCCGGCCCATCGATCAGCGGGGTTTTATGTGTGTGTGGAGAGACGTGAGTGTGGAATGCTGTTTGGTGATTTAGAGTTCGGAGGGTCTCGAGGGCTAAATAAAATCCCAGCGTTGTCGAGGTCCGCGCTCCCCGCCTCCCACCTGCCTCTCCGTTTAACCTCGCTCCCCTCCTCTCTGTTCATGTGTCAGGTCCGTCATGACAGGTGCAGTAAACACTGGCCCACTAACACAGAGATGGTGAATGTCTTAGGGAGGGTTTAAAAGGAGCTTGCAGGGAAGGGAGAGGTTGATCCGCTTCCATTTGTATTACTCATGTTAAAGATCCTGTTGTAGCTGGTCAGGATCATACAGTCGTTATAATTAAAGTGAACTTCAGTTCTGACAATATAGTGCAATATAACACATTTAATATAGGTATTACATTGGCTAATTAAAGAAGGGAGTCAAAAATAGTGAATCTAATCACCATACTGGCAAAAGTTCACTTCAGGAATGAACTAAGCAGTGTCTGTTTGATATTTGGTGTATAAAAAATGATGAAACAGCTCAAACTGAAAGATTAGAAAGAACAATACAATATGCAATTTCACTGTAAAGCATGTACTTTATTTAAGCTGTCAAACCGCAAGACCAAAATAGAAGGCCAAACTTTTTTTTCCCCAAATATCATGAATCATTTTTATTGACCACATGACTTTTATTTGGAGGACAAAAGTTTTTCAAATGTTTTTTGATATTTAAACAAAACTGCTTCTAATGAGGTTGGCATTTTTTATTTATGTCCTCAAAAGTTCAAAATCAATATTGATTCAGAAATTAAAAATGTTCATCACAGAAGAGGTGGTTATGGTTATGATTTATTATTATTAATTCATGGATATTTTTTTCTAAGCCATAATATAAAAAGTAAATGACAAAGTATTACAATTTCTTCATAAAGATATCAAAATCAGTAATAATTCAGAAATGATTTTTTTTTCTTCCCAATTATCAGGAATAATTAATTCCTAAATTATTAAATTATTTTAAATAAATATTTCCCCCTTTTTTTAAAAAGAAATACAATACAAGAATATGATTAACTAATAAGTAAGGTTTCCTTTTAATGAGGTTGACATTCTTGACTTATGTCCTCAAAAAAATTCAAAATCAATATTAATTCAGGAATGAAAAGCATGTTCATTCATCACAGAAGAGAGTTTCTAATTCATTGTATAAGTAGCTTTTTTAATGAACACGACCGTTCAAAAGTTTGGGGCCAGAAAGATTTTTTTAAAGTATATTCTGGTTACAAATTCTGCATTTATTTGATCAAAATGACAGTAAGCACTGTAAAAAAAAAATAAATAAATAATAAAAAATATTGAAATATTACAATTCAAAATAACAATTTGCATGTGAATGTATACTGTAAAATGAAATATATTCCTGTGATCAAAGCTGAATTTTCAGCATCATTACTCCAGTCTTCAGTGTCACATGATCTTCAGAAATCATTCTAATATGCTGATTTGCTGCTCGTGAAACATTTCTGATTATTATCAATGTTGGAAACAGTTGTGCTGCTGAATATTTTTTTTGTGAAATCCGTAACACATTTTAATTTTCAGGATTGTTTGATGAATAGAAAGTTCATCTTTTGTAACATTATAAATGTCTTTACAGTCACTTTTGATCAATTTAATGCATCCTAGATGAACTCAAGTATTAATTTCTTTCAACAAAATCTTACAGAAGTGTATTTTAATAAGTAGATCCCTCATATCCCTTCTGTTAAACCAATCAAGCGTTACTGCCGTTCAGCGAGGAGATTTGTCTCCGTATCAGCAGTTGTGTAACTAGACTCCAAACTGGCCCAAAATCGACAGCAGACCCCTGTAGCTCTAGCCTAACAACCATACAATTAACAATCTCCATTTTGGCCTCCGTCTGAGCCTCCCCATCCCACATTCACCTCCGCGGCCTGATGGAGGGAAGCTGAGCCGTTGCAGCGCTGCAGCTGAAGCAGTGTTTTACGCATTAAGAGCTGTGCTGTCCAACGTAAACAGAGGAATAACAGTGCACCCTGTCCAGCATCTGTTTCCGCCACCGCAGCCTCTCCAAGCATTTCCCAGACCTGGCTAATCAATCAGGGAGCTTCCAATGGGAGGAAGGGAGCCGCTGCTGAGGCGCTGGACAGGGTGCCGCTCTAGACGGGCACGTTTGCGGTCTGTGCTTGACCCGTGCTGATGCCTGTCCTGTTTCTGTAGATTTTAGGTCACAAGGACCTCACGTCTCCCACTCAGCGCTACATTGACAGCAAGGTGGTGCGCACCCGCACGGAGGGCGAGTGGCTGTCGTTCGACGTGACGGAGGCCGTCAGCGAGTGGCTGCTGCACAGAGGTAAAGTCCTGTTGGAAAATCCAACTAAAATCAACTTCAAGAAACCAAAACGGAAGACTAATGCCTTTTAGGACTAACATTGACGAAAACATTACTTTTAGCTGATTTTAAAATTTACAGTCTTTCTTTTACGGACCAAAAATATTGCTGAGTCACCATGTACTCATGGAAGTGTGTAAAAGAAGTGTGCTTAATTGTATTAAATGTGCACTTGTAGTGTATTCCGAATATTTAAAGTATATTTTTAAGTTAATATAATATTAATGAAACTAAATATTATTTGATATTGCATTTAATTAAGTTCATATTTTAAATGTACTAGATTGCATCTGTTACAAATGTGTGATTACAGATTATTCAAATACAATTCTCAATAGAAATTACATTTTAAATTAAATTAAATTTTAAATTAAAACAGAGTTAACTAAAACTAAAATCATTAAAAAACAACAAAAAAATGTGTTGCTTGAAATAAAGTAAATGTTAAATGAATGTTTCTTTCGTCTAGTTTCCAAGGCAACATTTATCATTTTCATTTAATTTAACTTGATGTACTGAAGTTAAAAATTATAAAAACTACATAGACATATTTGAAAACAACAAAACTAATTTAAAAATGGCAGTACACACACCAAAATTACAAAACATACCTTTAAAAATATATTTAAAAGTAACATGAAAGCAGAAAATATAAATAATAAAATCTAGTTCAAAATATTTAAAAAGTATAATAGTATCTTGCATCAAAGTGTATTTTAGTTTAACAAACACGCTTGTGCTTTCAATAGAAAACAGAACACTGAAAAAAAAAAAAAATATATATATATATATAGTTGGTTTAACTTAAAAAAGGTAAGTAACCAATAAGTTAAGTTAATACAAAGAGACTGACTTAAACTCAAAGTGTTATGTTATCTGAACAATATTAATTATCTTAAAAAAGGTGTGATAAATCATGAAAATCGTTTTTTTACAATGAAGTAATTAAAAAACTTTATATAAAGATATACTTAAGTTCTACTTAAAAATCACCCTTAAGTTCGACTAATTACGTTTAATTTAAATAAACTATAATACTTTTTTCTTTTTCATTTAACTGCAATTAAGTCCAAAAATATTACATTCAGTTCACATTTAATTATATTCACTTAGGAAACTTGACAAAGTATATTCATTCAAAGTGTATTTGGAAACCTAAAACCTACAATCAGTATTTCCAACTGACAAAATAAAGCAAAAGATATAAATAATAATCTTAAAACAAAAGTTGTTGTGAAGCATCTGCGCAGTACTGTAAATGTAATGGATTTAGCCATTTCTGTATTCTCAGTTCAAATCCTTCGTGCATGTAGCGTTGAGTGAGTTTTCACCATGGCTTTTCAAAGTGCACAAGAATAGCAGTAGTAATGATGAAGGTCAGCGTCCATGAGCTCATAACAGCGCGAGCCCAGCGGCTCTCCATCACATTACGCAGGAGAGCGATAGAGCTCAGGCTGAAGCAGCAGATCTTCAGTATTACTGGAGTGGCTGTGATGAATGCTGGAGCTGAGAGACAGCAGTGACGCTTTGTGTGACTCCTGAGGGATGATGGGAGTGGGCTAGATCTGCATCAGGGGCCAGATCCAGAGATGAGCTCATTTATCTGCTGTAGATTATCTGACCTTGCTGTGCATGTGTGTGTTTCTCACTGTTTTTCTCTCCCACCAGACAGAAACAATGGATTCAAGATCAGTCTGCACTGTCCCTGCTGCACATTTGTGCCGTCAAATAATTACATCATCCCCAACAAGAGCGAGGAGCTGGAGGCGCGCTTTGCAGGTGGCTTTGGGTGGGGGTGTGAGTCTGTTAGTTTGTGAGTGAGGGCTGTTTCTGTGTATGTGTGTGAGTGTGTGTGTGTGTTGGAGGAAAAGAGAAAAATGGAAATCAATGATTTTGATTCTTCCTAGAGTCCATCAGATTTGATTTATATATATATTTACTTTTTTCCATAAAGGATTGGATCTGATTAAGGCATGAATTGCAGCAAATCAATTTAAAACAAAGTGCACTTAAAAGCACACGAGCAGGCCAAAGTCTGGACACACCTACTCATTCTAGATGAGGCCTATTTGTCACGTTTTACAATAATAATAAAGTCATCAAAACTATGAAACAACACAAATGGAGGAATGGGAATTATGTAGTAACCAAAAAATGTTAAACAAATGAAAACTAGCTTATATTTGAACGTCTCCACCCTTTGTCTAGATTACAGCTTCTAGTCACATCCTGCTTTTAACTGAAGAAGTTTGATGGACACATGTTGATGCTTATCCTTGAGCTGATCCTATAATAATAATAATAATAATAATAATAATAATAATGTTTTTTTTTCCAAACAATATTTGGTAACACTTTAAGGTCATTGTTGCACGTTACATGTACTTACTATTTTAATAACAATAAATTATGCATAATTACATGCAAGTAACCCTAACCATATACTGTAGTAAGTACATGCAGTTAATTAATATTATTCAGTACTTAAATGTATAATTGCACTGTAACAAGGACACCTTAAAATAAAGTGTAACCCAATATTTAATTAATCCTAAAAGTTACAGGTTCACAGATTAATGAAAGGTTTAGTGGTTTTAATGAACCTCTTTGTGATTATTAATATCATCTAAAATGAACTAATGTAAGTTGGGTAACAAAATTTCTGTTTTTAACAGAATTTAGATTTCAAATTATATTTATGGTTTAGATTTAAACCTTAAATTTTGTTTTAATATTAATCAAAAAAATACCTGAATACCTTGATTTAAAAAAAAAAAATAAATAAATAAAAAAGCCCTTTAAAAAACCGTCATGGTCATTTAATTTTTTTTTTCAGTGTAAACAAGTAATTAGTTCATGCATTCCCTATAAATTGAGCCCACACTGAATAAAATAAAATAAAATTGTTTTAGAAACTCTTTTCATTTAGAAATTGCTAGTCAATTTCACAAATAATTACAAAGAAATTAAAAAAGTAACGCATTGAATTAAACAAGTATAAAGACTGAAATAGTAGTTTCTTGTAAAACATACGCCAAAACTTGCTGTACTGCTCTACTGTTTGAGATACAGGAATGTCTTAGCTTGCTGACGCAAACAGTCTAACCCATTGTCTGGTTTCTGCGCGGTTCACAGGTATAGATGACAGCTTTGTGCATGGAGGGGATCTGAAGATGTTTAAAAAGCGGCGTCACAGCGGTCAGTCTCCGCACCTGCTGCTGATGCTGCTCCCGTCATACCGACTGGAGTCGCAGCACAAGAGCCACAGACAGAAACGCGCTCTGGACGCGGCCTTCTGCTCCAGGTACCACCTCCTCACAGTCTGCATCTGAACCGCAGCGGAAGAGTTTAACACAGCACAGTGCTTCTGGGGTCTATAGATATACTCATCTGTCATTAGTTAAAAACAGCCAGACTTCAGTCCAGGATTATGCAATCGGCGGGCTGTGTATCAAAGCGGACCGGACCACCTATCAATCCAGACTCGACTTAATCAATGAACTGGAAAACTTTTCACTGTTGGATTAAAGCTAAAAGTGGCTCGACTGTCTTTTAATAAAAGTCATCTGTATTCTTGCTCGTCCAGCCTATTGCTGTCACGATCACGTTTTCACTCACATTATACCAATGTGCTGTTAATTTTATATTTCCTGACATATCAACTTCCATCATAGCATCCAGTATTAACAAGCTGAGAAACTAGCAGACATTTGTCTCCAAATCGTAAAAAGAAAAATTGACATTGAGAATGAGTTCAGTGAAGAGTGGACTGATCTGATTAGAAGTGTTGGCCAGAATTCAGGATTATAAGAAATCACTTGAAAGAACCATTTTCTTTCCTGTGTTGACAAATTTCCTATAGGAATAGAAGGTTTGGGCGGGACGTCTCGAAGGACTCATCCCTTTTGTTTTTTTGTTAATAGACATTAACCACATCACAGCTGTGAGCCATGATTTGCTACATTCTATTCAGATGCAAGATATATTATAATAGAGGGAGGGATATTTTCATTCTAGAGAGCATTTGACTGTTCAAAAATCTGTGTAGTGCATAAATGCATATGAATGCTTAAATTCATTTTAGCCATGAATTAGAAATGAATTAGCCACAGAGAAATTACATTAATCCAATATACATTTTGCAAGTTAATTCAGACTAAATTATTCCTTTTCATTTATAACTTTTAACCAATTAACTAATTTCAATACTGTAAACAAATTAACAGCTCGTATTGTATTAAATTATATATTTATAAAATATTATATATATATATTTTTTTACAGTTGACATTTCAAACATTGATTAACAATATCTAATGTCCCCGTAATACTTCACGTTCACACATTTATAGGTAATTCATGCTGAAAAGTCAAACGCTGTATTGAGAGAGAGAGCAGTTGTATGATTTTTATCTAATTCCAATTTATTTTCAAGTTCAAGAATTGAAATGAAATTTGAAGGCATTTCTTGCCAACTCTATTCTGAATGCTGCACATTTAGCATATAACATTAGGGATTTAATGGTAGAAAACTACTGTAAAAAGTGGGAACTTACCTTAAACAGCTAGTTCTAGAGAAAAAGAGTTTTGTTGGTATAAATGAATGCATATATTGTAGACCAGTTCAGTGATGTTAAATAGTATTTTAACAGTTAATTTAAATGTTACCATTTTATCTGTGTGCTCATGGGAATACTTGCATAGTGCTACTGCAGTTATTTCTTAGGTCGAAACAGGATTTTTCTCATTTTAATCCTCAAAATATAGATTATCAATTATGAGAGTATTAATATTTTTGTGCATATACTGTAGTTTGAAAGTGTGCCAACAAAGAAAGTTGCGTGTCAAACTTCTCCATCGTGTTGAACATACATCAGCTGTGTTTGTTTCCCATCATCCCACAGGAATGTGCAGGACAACTGCTGTTTACGCTCTCTCTACATTGACTTCAAGAAGGATCTGGGCTGGAGGTGGATCCACGAACCCAAAGGTTATAACGCCAACTTCTGTGCGGGAGCCTGTCCGTATCTGTGGAGCGCAGACACCCAGCACAGCAACGTAAGACAAAACATTCAGTTATCATTTATCATTAGTTTTTATTTTGGGAGGAATTAATATAATTCTAGATAGAATGCTTCTAGGTGCTGATTTGTTCTAAATTTGTCAAGCAATGAATTACATATGGTTTCAATAACTGCATTTCATGTTCCGTTTCAGATCCTTGGCCTCTATAACACCATCAATCCAGAAGCATCCGCATCTCCTTGCTGTGTGTCTCAGGACCTGGAACCCCTCACAATCCTTTACTACATCGGAAAAACCCCCAAAATAGAGCAGCTCTCCAACATGATTGTCAAGTCCTGCAAGTGCAGCTAGGAACCGATCAGCTCCGTTTCCGAGAACACGCATTCACTCAAACAAACACACAGTAATTTAAAACCCAATCACACACGTGCTGGGCAGGGTGTCGAGGTACAACAGAGTAATTCCTACAAACTGCTGGAAACGGCCCTGTTGGCATGTGTCACATCACCCGCTCGTCACTCTATGGATGTGAGTTTGGCAAACACTGGAAGTACGTGATAGGTGTCTATATGTGAAGCAAGCGGAAGAGAAAATCCCTTGTTCCATTTATTTCAAACCAACACTTCTGTTTTTTTTTTGTGTTGTTGTTTTTTTTTGTTGTTGTTGATTTTGTTTCCCTCAATAATACGGATACTGTTTGTTTGGTAATATATAAAACCCATGATATTGTTCACCAATACTGGTGAAGAGCTGAAAACCTCTGGCGAACAGTTGCCACAAACTGCGCAGTTGTCGCAAATGAACTTCGAGTTTGGAGCAAATGAAGCGTTTTTGCATAGGGGTTGGCGACAGAAAGATGAAATATTCCAGAAAGTTAATGCAAGCCTCAGAAAGACATAGTTTAAGCCACCTTACATGGTGTAAAAAAAGGCCAAGACCAATAAGTCATGTTGTTCCAAGCAGCCAAAGACGTTTTGTTCCATTGCAAACAGAAACATTCTCTACACAAATACGCAACTGCACACGCAAATGCTGCAAAGCAAAACCATTGCATTTTTGTATCACTGTGGCAGAAACAAACAGAGTTTCCATCAAATGTCTGCACCATTAATCCAAATGCTTTATTATGCAGATAGCTGGATATAAACATGCTCAGAAAGATTCTCTTCAAACTGTTGCTCTGCCATGACAGTAATTGACCTGGAAGAGAAAAGTATGCTATGATATTTAAGTTGTGTTTCAGAACTTAACAGCGTGTGAAACTGAGCTTGCAAAGCAAGACGTGTTTATGATTATGTTCATATATGTGGAAGAACGTTAAACGCCTTATTCTGAAGTTTAAAAATGTTTGTCTACAAATTTATGTCTAGCTAGCTCTTATTCTTGACACAAATCATTTGTAAAGATCACAACAATACCTGCAAAAAAAGTCCCAGGCAGAAATGGTGCCTATAACACAAGCCTGAAAGTTAGTTCCTTTAGGATTGGCAGAGGACAGTCTTTACTGTATTTTAAGGTGACGCTGTTACAGTGTAATTACACAAATATGTACCGAGTAATATTAATTAACTGCATGTGCTTACTGTAGGGTTAAGTACATGTAACTATGCCACCTAAAAATAGTGTTTGCACTGTTTGCATGGTTTGAAAACAATTCACAAATTAAAACAGCTGCAAACAGCCACAAATTTGCATAAAAGCAGGCGTTTCTGAAAAGAATGACCGTGACTTTTAGATAGTCACCGCACAGAGCTATACCAGGGCATGTTGTGCCTGGTTAAACTGGAATACGGGTGGTTAGTAAAAAACATGCGGGGTACAGCATGCAAAATTGGCAACTTCTTGAATTCACCCTATGGTCCCTTATTAGAGCAGGTGAAGCTGTGATGTCACCAACTCGACAGTGTTGAAAGGAAGTGATGTCATCAGACTGGTACAGAGACTGAGGCGAGGGCAGGTCATTTGCAATAGGTGTGTTTACATGCACTAATCAGAATGAATCCAGTCCGAATCAGATTCTCAAAGCTCCGTTTACACTAACTTATTTGTTTACACGTGCATTACATGAATTGCGAACAAAAATTTTGCACATGCGCAGTTCCCAGTTGCCACATTCAGAACTGGACATATCTAAAAATATATATATTTTTTTTTTTCTTACCAGTTTGTAAGACAGAACATGTAAATAAACATACACACGTTTGCATGACATAAAACTATCACTGATGCATACGAGTACTTATGTTTGCGTATTTTCGAATCTGTCCGAGAAAATAGTCATGCTTAATTTTTTTCCTGTTGATTGGATTGTTTAAGGCTTGTAAACCTGAAATAATCAAATCAACAGGAAAAAAAAGAAGCACGTAAATCACCCCTTTAAATTCGATTTGAATTGTATTTGGAATCGTTTACATGAAGGCTTTTCAGTCCGATTGAGCCATTGATCCAATTCTAAACGGATCATTTGGGTGCATGTAAACGTAGCTATTGATGTGAGAAGAGTGAGTTGCTTTGGTAAAGTCAGAGATTTTGATGAAAGGATTTGAAGAATGTGAACAGACGTATAATGGATGTGTAAGTGAGAGACGGTAACATCCTTTGAACATGTTGTGCTGAAGCCAGCTTGACGAATGCACTGCAGCCGCCGCGGACGCTGACGTCCACAACACTTATCATGGAGAAATGTTTTCTACACATCTCAAAGTGTCTTCCTGAATTTGTGATTTTGTTTTCTCTCAGAGAAAGTGATCCTTTGTTACGAAGAATTGCACTGACTATTTTATTGCTACATTTTTTATTTGTAACTTTTGTTTGTTGGTTTTTATTCGTAGTAATGGCTTCACCCACATAACATGAGCAGATGATGTGAGTGGCTTCCAGGTGGAGGTTCCCCTTTTAACTAGTCCTTATCTTAACCAGTGTTAGAGAGAAACTGGTGGCAGATCAGATTAAAAGAGCAACGTCCATTCGTGATTTTTAGGTGACACTTATTTTATTTGTATTAGGGCAAGAATGCCAGTGGACTTCCTGCAGACACAGGAAGTGGAAGAAGACACCAGCATTGTCACACTAGAGCTGTTTATTGTTATTGTTGTCTATGATGATGATGATGTTGATATTGTTGACCCACTATGATGTATTGTAACACATTACTGTTGTGGTGCTCTAGTGGTAAATAAATTATTTAAGTGACAAGTGATTGTGCGCTTGTGTTTTAGTTTGATAAATTGCATTTGTTTTTGATTCAGACAAGTCGAATATATAGTCTTATATGCTCACTGCTTTTTTTTGTTCAAAAATACAGAAAGAACAGTAATATTCTAAAATATTAAAATGTTAAATAACTGTTTTCTGTGTGAATATATGTTAAAATGTAATTTTTTCCTGTGATCAAAGCTGAATTTTCAGCTTCATTATTCCAGTATTCAGTGTCACATGATCCTTCAGAAATCATTCTAATATGCTGATTTGCTGCTCAGTTTTTAATCAGTTATTATTGGTGCTGAGTTATTAATAATGATTCTTGTTATTGTTACAAATATATATTATAAAAATACACCGATAAACAATAAATGCATTAAACTATACATTACAATTATAGCAAATGAATAAATCATATAAATGAAAAACTTCAAATAATGAATAAAACACAAATATAAAAAATACATTAAATTATAAATTAAAATGCTCCATCGGGACAAGACCACGGGAATCAGATAAGCCCTTTACACAATCTGACATGGCTGCGGTTGGAATTGAACTGCGGGTTTCGTCTGGCCAGAGGAGAACTGACCCCCGACTGAGCCTGGTTTCTCCCAAGGTTTTTTTCTCCATTCTGTCACAGAGGGAGTTTTGGTTCCTTGCCGCTGTCGCCTCTGGCTTGCTCAGTTGGGGACACTTAATTTCTAGCGATTATCGTCGATTTGGTTGCACAGATACTATTTAAACTAAACTGAGCTAGACAATGACATCTCTGAATTCAATAATGAAATGCCTTTAACTGAAAATTGAGAGTTTAATCTTATCATTATGTAACGAAACTATAAGTCTCGCTTCGTAGGGGAAATGAAAACGTTACCCTGGAAGACTTAAAAGTGAAAGGATCCTAGTCCCCACTCTGGTGCTTTGATTCTCAATACGCACAATGTGTGAATGTGTTTTATCTTACACTATTGTATAATATATTATAAGTCTAGGTAGTGTGGGCTTCAGGTCAGTAGGTGTCAACACGGTGGCTTCCTGAAGTGTAAACGTGATGTAAATTGACAACTCGAATTCACATTCCCACCCTCCTAAACCTGATAGTGCAAGTGAGACGCCCCTACTCCAAGGTAAGTAAAAAAACAAAATAACTTTCAACTGTATTGCTTTAACAATTAGTAATTTATTTTTCTTTTCTTAGGAAACTGGATTTATGTCTTCAAAGTTGTGTTTCAACAAAATAAAATAATAAAATGAGAAATAAAAATAAGTTCTCTGGAATTTCCTTTCAACCTTGGTAAACCTTCAAAAGATTAACAATTTCAAACACTTCTGTATAACACCTGAGTCATTCTACGAAACAGGTGCCATTTTGGTCCAGAACATTCGATGAGATGCATAAGGCACAAAAAATGTACTAAGTGTGTTTCAAAAGCTTAAAGTAATTAATTGAAGTGTTCTTGCTAACATGATATATGATAAAATACTTTTTTAAAATTAATTTTTCTATTTTTTAATCATTTTTCATTAGTACATAGCCAATTACACATGTCCATGTTGATCAATATGATATTTGCATCTAAAATATCATCAAATAGGACTAATTATTATTATTTTTTAGTTTTTTTTTGTTGGACAATTATGTGTCCCTGTTTACATAAGACACATTTATTACAAAAAAAATATTTTATGATTTGTGTGTGAAAAAATAGATAGGGAAAACAGTTTTTTATTGCATTTTTTGCATTATTAATGCAAATAAAATTATATTTCAGATTGAATGCATGTATGCTGGGTGTGGAACTTGACTACATGGGAGATCTGTGGCCATTTTGGGATGAAATTTACCACCCCGTAACATGTTTTATTGTGACGCGGTGGTAATGGATGTAATTGAAAGGTTCTGCTTCCTGTTTGAATGTGAGGATGTGTGAAATCGAGGATTCTAATAGGCTAATTAATTTATTTTTCTGTTAATTTAACCCTGTTTGGTTCATTCACATACTTACTATATCACTCTTACACGTATCTCTTTCAGTCACTCATCACTCACTCACTCACTCACTCACTCATTCACTCGCTATCTGTGTTTAATGAATTACATTTTATCCATTTTTAATGAATTACATTTTGATCCGTCTCCATCATGGCTACATTAAGTACTGCTGAGAGACAACAGCGATGCTGATGCACATTCACAATTCTGTCTATGGACATTTATTTTTCTCTATATTTTTATTACTTTTGTTATTTATAATTTATTGCCTATTCTCTTTATTATTAGTATTTTTATTACCTTAAATTATATGTATGTCTGCACTATGTTTGTACTTCTGTACTGGAAGCTCCTGACACCAAGACAAATTCCTTGTGTGTGTAAACACACTTGGCAATAAAACTCTTTCTGATTCTGAGTTAGGATTATAAATAAATGGACACTTGTAGAGAAAAAGAAGCAGGCCTATCACTGATGAGTAAATGTTTTTACATATGGTGTACATGACTTTTCCATACCACCCCGTCACATCAGTTACCACCCCGTCACAGGGTCATTTTGTTAAAAATGTATAGAAAGGAAATGAAATGAAATGTTACATAAATTAATGCTGAATGATGTTCTTGTTGTGTGGACTAATCCAATAAATTTAAATGTATTTGTATTTTTTAAGTGAATTTGTTTTTTCAGTACAAACAACGAGGCGACTGAAATGTTGAATTCATTTTTCAAGATTAAAAATCTAAGAATAAAAAAAATGCATGAATTACATACTTTCTATTGATAGATTCTAAAAAAGGGACATTTTACTATTAGGAAAACATATTTTAAAAATCAATTTGTTGTTTTACTACTCTAATGGTGTACATATTGTCCGTTACAGGGTGGCACAATAAAGGCACCCTTTCCTGAATAAACAGGGCAATAAAATTAAGGATTTTGTGCCTGAGGTGGGAAAATGTGTATTCTGAAGGATTAACATATCTTTCAAGTTGTAGGTTTTTGAAAAAAAGGTTTGTCTTTAGTGAAAATTTTGAAAATTGCAAAGTGGAAATGGCACCCGTTTCATAGAATGACTCACCTCAAATATAAGTTTTACAAAATTATTTCCAATATCAGGACACAAGCTGTTTAACAAACAACTCTGGATGGGTCACAAACTCTTATAGTTCAATTTGAATAGCTCACTTCGAATGAGTCACTCCAAATAACTCGTTTCAAACCATTCTTATGAATCAATTAATGATTCGGTTTCCTTTGACTCAGTCCTCACAAACAGATCAAATCGACACTCTCAGTTCATTCCAACACTCAGCTCAGTTCAGTCAATATCAGTAAAGTTTTTGTGTATGTGTAACGAGCTCTTGTACCAGTCTGTAGCAACGATGGCTTGGAGGCGATGACTTACAACAACGAGTCAAACAGTTGAAACAGGACAGTGAGAGGTTGTAAGGATGGTAGGGTAATAATAAAAATTTTAAAAAACACAAGCAAAAAACTCAGCGTGGCCCAGGAAAAACTCAGGAATTTTCTGGAACAAAATGGCGCAGCTCGGCCACAGCACGCACTGACTCTTGTCTCAAAAGATAAGTGCTTCCCAAAAGAAAAACGGATCATAGGCGATGGACAGTCTCGACAAAAATGCAAAAATACTCAAGAGAGAGTGTAAAAAAACAAATCAAACACTCTGTGAAAAACTCACTTCCAGTTTACATACGTATTCTCGTGCACTGACAAGTGCACTTGGGTGACGTGCAGGAAAAAATGAATGTCTCTCATTCTAAAGCACAGCTCATCAATGACTCGGGAACGCAGCAATACTCTCAAAAATGCTCACAGTTCGAAAGACGCACACAAAAACAACAGTGCTCAGAACGAAACTCACGGCTCCAGCAACTCTCTCTCGTGCTCTCAGCTAGTATCTCACACTGTTCTCTGTTCGATGACGCAATCAGCCGAACTTCTGCAATAACTCCGTCTACAGTCTCACACGATAGCGTTAGTGTTCACTGGACTCACAAAAACTCAGATTAACTGTGCATTACTCTTCTTTCACATTTCCCACTGCAAAAACTGCCGATCTTTCACACAGCGAAGCAGCACAACAGTTTTCAATGTTGATAATCAGAAATGTTTCTTGACCAGCAAGTCTGCATATTAAGGATTTCTAAAGTAATGATTTCAGAGATTTTAAAATTGATAATAAATGTGATATTTTCCCAAACAATCCACCCAGTCTAAGAAAATGAATTTCATTGAAATAAATAGGATTTGTCTTTATTCTAATAAAGTAAACCAAGCTGTAAACAGCATGTGGTTGAATAAATCTGCCACGTCTGGAGTGAGAGGCATACGGGAAGAACGATTCAGAGCTTCTTTATTTATACAAACTGAAGGAGGAGGACTTTAAATGGTAAATTCAATACGGAAACATAACTATAGCTTAAATTGAGGATTAATAGTCCTGATCTTAATCTTCATAGGGAGACCCAGCAAGACGGCGGGAGACACAGAGCCACGGAGATCCAGAGAGGTGAGTAGAAGCGTGAGGAAAGGCATGTAACCTTGAGACCAGCCGACGAGGGACTGAGGTGAGTAGACTGATATAGTGCCAAGGTAAGTGGAGTCAGGTGTTCGTAATCAGTAATCTGATGATTGTGAATGGTTGTAGGTGGCTGGTGAATCTGTGACAGTACCCCCTCCCCCACGGACGTCTCCTAGCGCCCGTGACCGACGGCGAGGACAACCACGCCCCCTAGGAGCGGGACGATCTGGGTGCGCTTGATGGAAGTCGGAGAGGAGTGATGGATCCAGAACATCATCTCTGTCCACCCATGATCTTTCCTCGGGACTGTACCCCTTCCAATCTGTAGATGGTCTCGTTGGGGTTTACCTCGGGAGGAGATATCTCGTGCTCTGTAGAAGGAGGGAGATGTGGATTAATGTATGGCTTTAACAGGGACACATGGAAGGTCGGCGAGATGTGGTAGGTATCTGGGAGTTGGAGTTCGTATGTGACCTTATTGATTTGCCTCGTGATAGGGAAAGGACCGACATAACGGGGACTCAGCTTCCTGCTGGGTAGCCGGAGACGAATATTCCGAGTGGAGAGCCAGACTCGGTCACCTGGTTGGTATACAGGTGTTGTAGCACGACAGGCATCGGCATAGTCCTTATGTCTCTGTACTGCCCGCTGGAGATGGACATGCGCTGAGTCCCATACCATCTCGCTCTCACGGAACCAGTAGTCAACCGCAGGTACTTCTGAAGGCTCACCAGTCCAGGGAAAGAGTGGCGGTTGAAATCCGAGTACGCACTGGAACGGTGTTAACCCTGTCGTTCCTTGTCGCAACGAGTTCTGAGCGTACTCGGCCCAGGGAAGATACTGGCTCCAGCTGTCCTGGTGTTCGTGACAGTAGGCTCGGAGATACCGACCGATCTCCTGGATCTTGCATTCGCTCTGGCCGTTGGTTTGGGGATGATAACCTGAGGAAAAGCTGACAGACACTCCTAGCAGACGAAAGAAATTACGCCAGACCCTGGATATGAACTGTGGTCCTCTATCCGAAACGATATCCTCTGGGAGACAAATGTTTCGAAAGACAAGCTGGAAGAGAGCTTTGACTGCGTCTAAGGCAGTGTAACCCACGTAAGGGAAGTAGTTTGCAGGCCTTGGAGAATCTATCCACGACGACAAATATGGTAGTGAATATATTGGAAGGAGGAAGATCGGTGGCGAAATCGATTCCGATATGGGACCAGGGTCGGCGTGGAATATGTAGGGGAACTAGTTTGCCCACCGGTAAGTGGCATGGAGTGGATGCGATGGCGCAGACCGAACAACCTCTGACGTAGCGGGCAACATCCTGAGCCATGTCGGGCCACCAGTATCTGTTCCGGAGGAGCAAGAGGGTTGTTTGGCTGCCTGGGTGACCAGATCCCGGAGAAGTGTGGATGGAGTCCAGAAGGATGAGATGTAAAGTGGTAAGTACATACTGTTTTCCTTCTGGACCTCCTGGCGGAGCGGGTACTGTGAGAGCGGCAGCACAAATTTGATCATTCAAATCCCACACAATAGGACATGCGAACACTGTGGGCGAGAGAATGGGTTCCGGCAGCGCAGTTTGATGGCCAGTAACTCACGGTTCCCGATGTCATAATTTTGCTCCGCCGGGGACATATTTCTGGAGAAGTACGTGCATGGATGGAGTACTGGGGGTTGACCCTTCCATTGAGATAATACAGCACCGACTCCTAAAGTGGAAGCGTCCACTTCCACCACGAAACGACGGTTTGGATCTGGATGAGTCAGGGTAGGAGCGGTGCAGAAAGAGGGTTTTATCTGCTGAAAAGCCTGTGGCTTCAGGCATCCAGGAGAGGGTATTTAGCTTACGCCGGAGGAGAGAGGTAAGTGGAGCCGACAGCTGACTGTAATGGGCTATGAAGCGCCAATAGAAGTTCACAAACCCCAGGAACCTCTTGCAGCTCTTTGACCGTGGTGGGCTTCGGCCAATCACTTACGGCCTCCACCTTATTCTGGTCCATTTGCACTCCCTCTGGTGTTATGTAGCAGCCCAGGAATTGAATGGTGGTTTGATGGAATTCGCATTTCTCTAGTTTGAGCTAAAGGTGATGCTGGCGGAGACGTTGGAGTACCTGGGAGACATGCTGTTGATGCTCTTCGAGATTGGAGGAGTAAATGAGAATGTCATCGATGTAGATGATTACAAACCGGTTGAGCATGTCACGGAAGATTTCGTTCATGAAGTTCTGAAAGATGGAAGGTGAGTTCGAAAGGCCATACGGCATAACCCGGTACTCGTAGTGCCCGGATGGTGTTACAAAGGCAGTCTTCCATTCATCTCCTCTTCGAATGCGGATCAGATTGTAGGCACTGCGCAGATCAAGTTTAGTGAAGAGCCACGCACCACGAAGTTCCTCTAACAAGGCCGGCACCAGAGGGAGTGGATAGGCAAACTTGACGGTTTGAGAGTTGAGTGCTCGATAATCGATACAAGGGCGTAGCCCCCATCCTTCTTTGCAACAAAAAAGAAACTGGATCCTGCAGGTGAAATGGAAGGATGGATGAACCCCTGTTGTAATGCCTCCTTGATGTACTCCTCCATGGCAGCATGCTCCGGGATTGAAAGGGGATAGACACTTTCGGTAATTTGGCCCCAGGCAGCAGGTCGATCGTGTAGTCCCATGGCAGATGAGGTGGAAGAGGTGTTGCCGCAACCTTACTGAACACGTCCTGGAACGCCCTGTAAGCTGCTGGGATCTGGACGGACCTTTGGGAAGCTGGACTTTCAATAGTGATTGAGCAGAGAGGGACGGAGGGAATGGCTCGACCTGGAGTAGGGAGATCTGCTAAACACTTCCTGAAACAGGATTAACTCCACCAGAGTACCTCCCTGCATGTCGGGATGATGTTTAGCTAGCCAGGGACGTCCCAGAACAATGTCCACTGTAGCCTCCTCCAGCACCAGGAACGAGATCTGCTCATCGTGGAAATTTCCTATGCGGAGAGTGACTTCCGGGTTGTGATGGCGCACCAACCCCTTACTCAGTGGTTTTCCTTGGATATTAGAGATTTGATATGAGGTGGTACTGTTAAAGCAATCCTCGGTGTGGCAAGCAGTTAGATGCTGGGATATGTGCAGCGCTTTTTACAGAAAGGTCTCTAGACCCACGGTGTCTTCATAAATAGACATTTGTTGTCTGATTGAAGGGTTTAGACCGAGGGTACGGAATCAAACTGTATAGTCATGGATGGACATCTCTGCTTGCCGTAGCCAGAAGAGCTCGTCTTCCACGGAGACCTGCCAAACACCTCTTATCAACAAAAGCATCCAGGGAGCACACCAGCAATCTGGTGATTGTGAACGGGTGTAGGTGGCTGGTGTGGCTAGTGTTTTTTTTTTTTAGTTTTCCCTTAACATCAATGCTCCACACTCCATCCTAGTAGGTGGCGGTAAATGCACCTAAAGCTGGTTTGCCAACCGCCATAAAACGTCAAAGAAGAAGAAGAAGATGAAGAAGAATCTGTGACAAAATCAAGTGTGTTTTCCCAAACATTTTTCCCAAAATCTGGAAAGGAAACAACTCCTTAACATAAACAGACTATACTGCATTGCCTTAAGTTATGATGAAACCCTAAACATTTAATCTCCATTTACTCCATTTGTTTATTTAACCCACATACGCAGTGAGCGTGAGCATGCTGACATAAACTACAGCACAAACCCTTGAGTTTATGCTGACGATGCTCTGATACTGTATATCCTCCCATTAGCCCTGGAGCTCTGGAGTCGTGCCAGGCTCATTAGCCCAGAGTCTGTGGTTCCTTATTTAGGAGTGAGACTCGAGCAGCAAAAAGCTCTGGAGACTGTCAATCTGGAATTAGGTTGGGATTGATTAAGACTCAACTCAACATTCTACAGATAAATGCTCTGCAAACGCATGATGTCACACATATAAGCTACGTGAGAATTGCTGCTTTTTACTAAGTTCTTAGGACTGGTGGGTCTGTGTCTTTTTCAGTCGGATGCCATCTTGCTTTGTAATTAATTAAAATGGCTCTGACATAGGACACAAGTGTAAAAATTCATTTGCAAATTGTTTTTCCACAGTATAAGAGTCAGTTGTTCCTGGGTAAAAAATTCTGGGGATAATAAATCTGATTATTTTGTATAGAGACACCTCATGACCCCAAGTTGCGTAAATTGCACATTAAATTTACTTGAATAAATCTAGAATGCTTTTTGCCTAACAACATACAGTACATATTTCAAGAAAAAGAAAAATCTAGTTAAGGTTGCTTAGTATATTTAAGTTATTTAAGTTAAGTTATAAATTGGCTTCTGAGTAAACTTGAATATATTGAGCAACCTTAATTAGATTTTTGCAAGGTAATAAGTTTGCAAGATGTTAACATTGAAATGTGTATATATGAAATTTTATATATATATATATATATATATATATATATATATATATATATATATATTAGTGCTGTCAAACGATTAATTACGATTAATCACATCCAAAATATCTGCATAATGTGTACTGTGTATATTTATTATGTATATATAAATACACACACATGCAGTACATATTTTCTGCATGTATATATTTATATTCATATAACTTATATATAAATATATTTAATATATAAAGATAACATATTTTTCTTAAATATATACATGCATGTATGTGTATTTAAATATAATATGTAAACATATAATATGTAAAAGAAAACTTTTATTTTGGATGTGATTAACCTTCAAGAATCGGCTAAAAACACATATCTTCCATCTTTATTTGACCCTCTAACTCTAGCACTCTCTATCCTAATTCTATTCTTTAAAAAAAAAAAAGAAAAAAAACTTGCCCTTTTAGACTTGCCCCTTGCAGTCTATTTATTATTTTTAATAATATCTATTTGTTATCTTAAAAAATATATATATATATTATATAATTATTATACAATTAACAAAAGCAAAAAAAAAAAAAAAAAAAAGGCCTCTAACACTAGCTTGCTCTGTTCTTTTTCTATTCTATCTGTTTTCTTTAAATTAATTATATAATTTAAACACAAAAACCCTTGCCACGTGTACTGTGTTAAGCTAACTGAGACTTGTCATAGCACTTGCATATTGCTCGTTTATTGATTTTGATTGCTTCCATTGTCCTCATTTGTAAGTCGCTTTGGATATAAGCATCTGCTAAATGACTAAATATAAATGTAAAGGCATATATACACATTTTATATATATACTGTATGAATGTATATATATGTGTATATATATATATATATATATATATATATATATATATATAGATCATTTAATAACAGCCTGTAAGTAAAGCTGCATCACATTATGACAAATTCCGAAAACAATCAGTCAAGTCTGATTACAGTCCAAGTTTAAGGTTTGTTTCTAAACGTGTTCCACTGTCTACTGTCCTGTCCAGCAAAATTAAGACAAAAATGCCCAAAGTGTCAGTCTGTTGTGTGTGTTTTGTGTTCCTGCCTCTTATGTCCTTATTTGGTCATGTTCCTGCCCTTGTTAAGTGTGCTTATCAGTTTATTTTGTTCAGCTGCGTTTGTATAATTATGTCTAATTATCATGTGTATTTAGTTCCTGCCTGTTTAGTTAGATTTGGTTTGGTCTACTTGTTACTCCCCGGTGTTCCTGTGTGTCCCAGCCTTGCCTTGTCTGTGTTGGATTTTCATTAAAGACTATTATTTTGAGGTATCATCGTCTCCTCGTTCCTCCCTGCTGTGTGCACCGTGACACAAAGTTTGGGAAAAGCTGTTTTTTTAAACCTTTTTAGATTAGAGATGATGTTTTTCATTCTGAGAGCATATTTGACAGTACAATGAACTTGCTTCAAAAAATAATAGACACTTGGATTCCTCAGGGTAATGCTAATAGGCTGACTTTCACTCGTCTCAGCAGGGAGTGTGAACACAGAGCTGATGTGCAACTAGCTGTGGCTTTGTGTTCATTTTGGACTCTCACATGCGTCTTCAGTCCAAGGTCCCTTTCTTCAAATGTGGCTTAGTTAGTTAGCTGGATGTTTCAAGATAACCTGGCATAAAGAAACATAAACCAAGATTTTCCATTCTTTTGAAGCAAACAATTTGACCAAGCTACATACGCTTAAGGCCAAAACAGGATTCTCTACACACTGCCATGCCAGCCCTTGTGAAAAAGAAGTGCACTTAAAGTAATAGTTTACCCAAAAATGAAAATTTGCTCTTAATTTAGTCATCCTCGGGTCATCCAAGATGACTTTTTTTTTTCTTCAGTAGAACAGTAAAGAAGTTTTTAGCTGAAACTATGGTCCTTGGTGATTCATAAAATGCAAGTAAGCAGCTGCTGGTTTTTGAGAATAAGCATGTCAACAAAAAAAAAAAATGAATACCCGTGGCTCCTGATGATATATCGAGGTCTTCTGAAGTGAAACTATCAGTCTGTGCAAGAAACTGAACTTTTTTTATATATATAACTGTAGTCCAGAGCCTCAGACAAAGGGGACATTTGATTCTTTTCCATGTACTGGCTCTTTCAGACAGTTCATTTCAATTTACTAGTCAATGAACTGGTTCAATTTACTAGTTTGTTTATGCAATCATGCAATGACGAAACATATACGCAATTATACCATTATAGCAGCCAATAATGACGTAAAACATGGATGTTTTACATGTCTAAAGCATATAAAGTGAAAAAAAAAAAGAGTCTTCATCAGCTCACAAACAATGAGAAACCATAAAAACTATGATTTCACCCCTTCATTTGAGTGCTTGGTCCATGCACACGCTCATCACAGGCTCTTTAGTTTCCTCAGTTCAGTGACTATTGGAAGAACTGGAGCGCCAGCATCATAGGATAATAAAAACCAGCATCATAGGATAATATACACTATTCTTTTAAAGTACATTACTTCCACAAATAAGTACTCGCTTTAAAAGTATGCTAAAGTGTACTTCTTTTCACAAGGGTGTATAGTTGCTAATGACATACTTGCATCACATTATAAAAATGAACAATGGACCAAATTGAGCTTGCATAGTTAGAAACGTTTGTGTTCACATGCTTACACATAGTAAATATTTCAGGCTTTTATCATATTGGAAGATCGAGGCCTAAGAGGGATTGAAAAGAAGCAGTTTCATTATTTTACTTTTTTCTCACACTCCTTAACAGAAAAAAAAAACACTTCTCTTTTATCTCTTCCATTTGTCTCAGTTTCTCTCTCACCGACTACTTGCTCTCTGCTTTCATTCCGTCAAGTGTTCATGTGCACACTCACACACACAAAGCTCTGGTAATCCAGCAGGAGAGGTTTGAGGTGAAAAGGTCTCCGGTCCCTTGGGATCGGAATGATTTGGGGATTCGGTGATTCAGCCGCAGCTGGCTGCTCACAACAATATGAAATTAGCGAGAAGCATTTTCAGCGGTGATGTCAGCATGAAACCATGCAGGGACCCCATTAGCACACAGAGGAATTTTGAGACTACTTGTCAAAGGCTGTTTGTGTGTCCATTCATGCATAAAAAAAAGTAAGAGGAAAGCAACGTTCCTCTTCTCCCCAGTGTTTGTATGGAAATGCGAAGAATTCCTTTGATGCCGTGTTGACATCTGTCTCCAGCGCTCTTGGCCTGTCTCGTGTGTGTCAGCAGTAATTGCCCTGCAGACAGAGGCTTGTATTGCATCTGTAATTACACAGGATAGCTCGCTCTTTTGAGCTGCGGATTAGTAACTCTTTGTGTTGCACTGAAAAGCAGCACGAAGGCAGTCCGACTGAAGTATCGCACCGAATCCCAGTACAAAGTGTTCCTCCAGCCGCCCTTCCCTTGAGTTTGACAGGCGTCTTGGAGATGTCATGATAGAGAGATCTGTGGACATCCAATCCCTGCAGCGCCGGTCTGCCTGGCGACAGGGCCCCCGCTGAACTACAGACCCCCGTAACCCTCGCGCACAAACATATATACAGCCTAAAACGTGGGAGGAATGAGGACAAACACAGTTGAAGGAGGAAGTCCCCCAGTGAGGGATGTATTTATAGCACACACTCAAGACTAAGTGAGGAGATGCTGGTGGTCTGTGCTGGTATCAGTCAGGCCCTCTGGGAAAAGACGATGTGCTGCAGTCATTAGTCCCGTTTTCACAAAGCCAGTGCTCCGTCTGGAACTGTTTCATGCATTTCCACAACAGAAAAGACAGTTATAAACCTTAGTCAGTGTGGCACCATATTTCCTTTTTGACAGGAATAAAAACGAGGCTGTGAAGGATAGTAATATGTGCGTTTAATGGATTGTATACTTTTATTTAACAAAAAACTGATTGTTCATCTGACAAAACGTCTTTTCGAAAAAAGCTTTCAGTAGACAATAACTCCATTAAACAGTTTTAAGAGTTGAGAGTTGTGAAAACTATGATATATGACTTTTATGCAATGACTGCCGTTGAAAAGACTGTCTAAAATTTATCCGTCACAGCCTCATTTTCATCCGTGTTAAAGTCAATATGCCATTTCTATGAGCCAAAAAAACTGTACCAGAAGATGCTTTAGATGATCCTGAACACTCTTGTTAAAAATCATATCGTTCCAAACTTATATGCATTTCTTTCTTTTGTCAAATTGACGAAAAAAATCAGGGTGAGTGGAAAAAAATCAGGGTGGGATGAAAATATATTTTTCGGATCTTTTGCATTCTCTCACAAAACGTTTGTGTTCTCTCGCAAAACCAGTTGAGTTCAGACAAACACTTCCTGTTTACTTTACAGCTTGTCCTTGTTCATACAGCTCTGTACATTCACAATGTAGTGTTTCATAGAGTTTTATTTTGAACTTGGATTCAAGTATAAAGAAATACAGTCAGTGCTTAGTTCAAGGCACAGTTTTTGGGACATTCTGAAACGCTTGATGTAAAACACTGGAGGAGCAAATTCAGTACCCGCCTTGCTAATAAATACAGACAAGCAAAATAGCCCAGAATATGAACATAACCCGCTAAATTGCCCAGAATATGAACAGAAGCCCAGAATATGAACAGAACGCACTAAATTGCACATTAAGCATTTTTCTCCCATGAAGAAAACGCGGCTTATGAAGACGGTGATAAAAAAGACCAAATATGCTACAGAAATTATTACAAATATATTCTGTGTACATGCAAGCAGATCAGCCCAGAATATGAGCTGAATTGCTTGATGTATTTTCTTCCCCATAGAAAACCACACTTAACATGGCTTAATATAAGATGACAAGATGTGATATAAAAAGATTATAATACATTTTTTTAGATTTTATTAAAAATATATAGGCCTACTATGTACAGGCAAGCAAAGCGGTAACGTTAATCCATTAAGACATGTTAAGTGTTTATAATGTTTCTCTATGGGGGTGAAAACACGTGAACTTTGCCAGTTCCATCTATATTCTGGGCTCGTATGCTTTCCTGTGCGTAATTTTATTTATTTATTTAATTGTGTACCAGATTTGGTCTTTTTATATTACCGTCTTCGTCCATTAATCTACCTTAAACCGTTTTCTATAATGGTTCATGGGGGAGAAAAAGTTTAATGTGCATTAACGCATTGCGCTCATGGCTATTCTGCTTAATTAATATTAATATTATTAATAAGGTTATTAATATTAAAATTGTTATTAGTATTAATAGTATTTATTAATACCGAATTTGGCCTCCAATGTCACTGTTTTAGTACATTAAGCCACATTAAGCGTTTTAGAATGCCCCAAAATCGTGCCTTGAACTAAGCACTGACTGTATTTATTTGTACTTGAGTCCAAGTTCAAAATAAAAGTATATGAACTGCTGAATGCATGGAGCTGCATGAACCACTACAAGCTGTAAAGTAAACAGGAAGTGTTTGTGCGAACTCAACTGGTTTTGCGAGAGAATGCAAATATCTTTGCAAGAGAACGCAAAAGTTTTGCGAGGGAATGAAAAGTTTCTCGAGAGAACGTAGAAGTTTTGCGAGTGAACACAAAAATATTTTTTTTCACTGGCCAGTTTACAAGCTACAAAAGTTTTAAAAGCTTAGATGTAAGCATACATTTATTAAACCTGATTCTAAATCACTGAATGGCTTTCCATTTTAGGACAGTCAACTATTAATGGTTCTATTAAGAACTTTCAATGAACTTGGAACCTTACGACTGCACCAAATGTTCTTTATAGTGGAAAAAAATGCACACCAAGAATAGTCCTTTTAAGAGCTGTTAGTGTTCACTGAAAGGTACTTTGAGGAACCTTTGTCTAATGAAAAGTCATGTTGAAGATTAACAAAAAGACTGTCAATTCACAAAGTGATCAGCTGTTTCCTCAACATACTGAATTTAGCGTATTAAAACCTGTCCTCCACTGACATTCGGTCAAAAAAGCTAACCCATTCTCACACTCAAGGCATCAGGCAATGAAAGTCCAAAATATCATGTCATGGTGACACAATTATACCAGCATATAATTTCATGACAATACATTTCCCATGCCCTTGGCGTCAGTATAATGATAGCAAATATTTCTTATTGAGAGTGATGGCAGTGTCACAATAAAGATCCTGAAGGGTGCTTTTAGTGTCTGTATAGTGATAAGCAATAGTCTTGGACAAGAGAGTAAAAGGGAGTGTTTTGCAGAAAACCGTCTGTAGGTTTGTCATACAGATGAGTTATACTTTTAAGACAATACTAAATGCAGAAATTGGACACTTGAGGGGCCATATAAACCCTTGTGGCCAAAAAAAAAAAAAAAAAAAATCATGGAAATTAAACATTTTTAAAATAATATACTTAAGTGTGAACTGAATGTAATGTTCTTATTTCATAGTCTTCAAATAGACTTAAAAATACACTTAAGTATATTCTTTAAATTAGGACCTTTACATGTTGTTTTATAATCACTTCTTTTGTCTTTAAAATATGGTTAAAGTGTTACTGCTGAATGTATTGACAAGCAATCATGGTAAACTAAAATATAATTTTGTCAGCACTTTTCTTTAGTATATGAGTCAACACATCAAAATAAGTGTTCCTCTTTAAAGCACAACAAAGAGTTATTGAAGCAAAATTATTTAAAATGTACTAAAAAGTACTTTAAAACTGATATTATTATAAAGCACACCTTTTAAAAGTGTACTTAAATGTGTTAAGAAAGTTGTGAATGTATGCTCACTTTTAATACACTTACAGTGGGGCAAAAAAAGTATTTAGTCAGCCACCAATTGTGCAAGTTCTCCCACTTAAAAAGATGAGAGAGGCCTGTAATTTTCATCATAGGTATACCTCAACTATGAGAGACAAAATGAGAAGAAAAAAATCCAGAAAATCACATTGTAGGATTTTTAAAGAATTAATTGGTAAATTCCTCTGTAAAATAAGTATTTGGTCACCTACAAAAAAGCAAGATTTCTGGCTCTCACAGACCTGTAACTTCTTCTTTAAGAGGCTCCTCTGTCCTCCACTCGTTACCTGTATTAATGGCATCTGTTTGAACTCGTTATCAGTGTTAAAAGATAACTGTCCACAACCTCAAACAGTCCAACTCCAAACTCCACCATGGCCAAGACCAAAGAGCTGTCAAAAGACACCAGAAACAAAATTGTAGACCTGCACCAGGCTGGGAAGACTAAATCTGCAATAGGTAAGCAGCCTGGTGTGAAGAAATCAACTGTGGGAGCAATTATTAGAAAATGGAAGACATACAAGACCACTGATAATCTCCCTTGATCTGGGGCTCCACGCAAGTTCTCACCCCGTGGGGTCAAAATGATCACAAGAACTGTGAGCAAAAATCCCAGAACCACACGGGGGGACCTAGTGAATGACCTGCAGAGAGCTGGGACCAAAGTAACAAAGGCTACCATCAGTAACACACTGCGCCGCCAGGGACTCAAATCCTGCAGTGCCAGACGTGTCCCGCTGCTTAAGCCAGTACATGTCCGGCCCGTCTGAAGTTTGCTAGAGAGCATTTGGATGATCCAGAAGAGGATTGGGAGAATGTCATATGGTCAGATGAAACCAAAATAGAACTTTTTGGTAAAAACTCAACTTGTCATGTTTGGAGGAGAAAGAATGCTGAGTTGCATCCAAAGAACACCATACCTACTGTGAAGCATGGGGGTGGAAACATCATGCTTTGGGGCTGTTTTTCTGCAAAGGGACCAGGACGACTGATCCGTGTAAACGAAAGAATGAATGGGGCCATGTATCGTGAGATTTTGAGTGAAAACCTCCTTCCATCAGCAAGGGCATTGAAGATGAAACGTGGCTGGGTCTTTCAGCATGACAATGATCCCAAACACACCGCCTGGCAACGAAGGAGTGGCTTCGTAAGAAGCATTTCGAGGTCCTGGAGTGGCCTAGCCAGTCTCCAGATCTCAACCCCATCGAAAATCTTTGGAGGGAGTTGAAAGTCCGTGTTGCCCAGCGACAGCCCCAAAACATTACTGCTCTAGAGGAGATCTGCATGGAGGAATGGGCCAAAATACCAGCAACAGTGTGTGAAAACCTTGTGAAGACTTACAGAAAACGTTTGACATCTGTCATTGCCAACAAAGGGTATATAACAAAGTATTGAGATGAAATTTTGTTATTGACCAAATACTTATTTTCCACCATAATTTGCAAATAAATTCTTTAAAAATCCTACAATGTGTTTTTCTGGATTTTTTTTCTCATTTTGTCTCTCATAGTTGAGGTATACCTATGATGAAAATTACAGGCCTCTCTCATCTTTTTAAGTGGGAGAACTTACACAATTGGTGGCTGACTAAATACTTTTTTGCCCCACTGTAAGTAGCCTTTTATTTATCATATGATATAATATTATCTGCAAGTACAGTTTTTAAAAATATACTTTTAATATTTGAAGTACACTACAAGTGCACAATCAATAAAATATAGCGCACTTGACAAGGGAATCTATCTCCATATTTCATGCAAATACAGTCTGGTTTAGAAAATCACTAAAACTGTTGCTATTGCTTATGAACGTGTAATCATCATTGTGAGATGATCTGTACAGTACTGATCTCTTGCATATTCTACATCAGGAGGAGTGTTACATGTGTTTCAGTGTGGGAACTCAATCTCTCTCTGCTGCTGTGAGAAAGCTCGCCTGCCACTGAGTGAGGGGAAGTTTAGGATCCCTGTGGAGCGTTCCAGCTTTACATATAAAATATGACCCACCACAGTATAAAATAACAATTAAAACTCAGCAGCCCCTGGAAGTAACCCGGCCTCCTATTGATGGTGAAGAGAAGAGAAGCTGAAAAGTTGCACTTTTTAAAAGTGTTAAAAATAGTGCTGGGCACCGATAAACTTTTTTTTTCGTGATTAATCGCATGATTTTTCTGTGATTAATCGCAGAATAATTAACAGAATAATTAATCACATTGTTATACACAGAATTTAATAATGAATTCAAAATACTGTATTGTGCACTTTTTTTCATTTAAAAGTACTGCTATATGAACAAAAGTGCAATAACATTTGATTTGCAAACACTTTAAACAAATAAGTGTAATGTGGGTTTTTGGGTTTTGTTTCAAGTTCATGTTTTCATGTATTTTATTTTGGAGTTTAGCCATGGTCCCTGTTTAGTCACGTGATTCCCTTGTCCTCTTGTTATCCTGCTATTGGTTCTTTGGTTCATGAGTCATGTTCTCATTAGGCACGTTCGACTTGAAGCACTTGATCACTGTATGACATCAAAGTACCGTGAGAGTGGTAAGAAAGCAGTCGGATCCTATGCATTTACGAGCACATTGCATTCTTTTCTGTTAAAAATAACAGTGAACAGTGGTTGGTGAATTTTGATGCTTAGACTGCTGCTGCAGTCTTAGGCCCACCCCAAATGCTCTCATTGGTTGAGACGCGTGATGACGCCCATCCCAAGCCAATACTGATCAACATCCCACCCCTCCTGTGACCCATGGTTTATCTGTGAGTGTATTCAGAGCCAATGAGCAACATACTTTCAAAATTATAATAATAATAACTGTGTTAATGCGTGATAAAATAATTCTCGGCATTAATTAATTGATGCGTTAACGCGATAATAACCCATTAACTTGCTCAGCCCTAGCTTAAAAAACTATCAAAAAAGTACACTACAGAAAGTGTATGCTCTTTAAGTTTTAAGCCTTTGATTTATATATTATTTACATTCTGGAAAAAAAATACTTAAGATTTGAAGTACAAGTGCACATTCAATAAAATTAATTCAGTTCTTTTTCACAAGGGTGTGTGTGAGGGACCAAGCAATCAAAGGCAAGAAACGCAGGATTTCCAAACAAAAAATGAATAATTAACTAAATTAAATCACTTAAAAACTAAATGAAAATAAAGACTGGTCTGGGCCCATAAAAATGGTCAACTGAACAGAACCAAACTTAATCAAAACAAAGTAACAAACAGATGTGAAAAACGTGACCTCTCAAGTGACACACGGGGGGGAACTTTTATACTCAAAGGACTAGTCCATTACAGACACTCACTCACGCACGCACCCGCACACACACACACACACACACACACACAGTGAATACTACAAACATCACTAAACAATAATTAACTTAAAATAAAGAAATAGATCATAAACAGCGAAATTAATATACACAAATAATTACAGTGCCCAACCTCTGCTCTCTGCTTGTAGACAACTTAAACTCAAAATAAATAAATGTTAACAAAGTATAGCACCAATAACTAGAAAGTGTGCACCCAAACTAGTCATCTCTGGTGGGAAATGAATACAAATTGAAAATAAAATCATAAAGATTAACCAAATTTGTGTCCGTCGTTATTGTGAAATGTAAATAGTGTGATCTGTAACAAATGTTAAATCAAATACTAATAAGCAAATCAAACTAACATGCACACAAACAAAATGGGAGCGTGTCAGCTACCTGTTTACTGTGTGGCCACTTCATCGGCCATCAACCCCCCACCCCCTCAAGGAATCTCTGAGAGAATATGCGCTGTTAATGCAGCCTTATAAGATTATACGTTTTTTTACTTTCACTTTCTGTATGACTGAATATAAGACATTCACCGGCTTAACTATTGCGCAAAGTTTGCACGTTGCTTGTGATATCTATTGGATCGCTTTCATGGTTTAAAACAGAAATATTTCCAGTATTGAGACGTAACCGCAAACCCCCATGAATGTATCTTAAACGCAGGGATACATGAAAGAGGAATCAACTCGGTATGCCGCGCTGTCTGAAACACGTCTCTATGCTTCTGCGCGCTTCTGGTGTGAACGAGTACAGCGTGCAAGTAACGAATTGAGTTCTGTTTCGTTTCTTCTTCTTGTGGTTTTAAATAGCTTGAACGTGTAAATTGGCAAATTAATCTGCGAATCACATGCCGAACAGTGGGGTCTGGACCTGGTCCGTATATCACGGATCAACTGCGATCCGTTGAAGCCCTAATAGTCTATATGACAGATCAGAGCAATCTTTTATTTACTAATTTAACATGAAATCATCGAATTGCTACTCCATATCAATTGCATACAACGAAAATACAGAATAATTAGAACAATCAGTTATGCACAATAAATAACAGAGTGTCATATCTATGCACATTTTCCTCAGAACTTTCTCGCGACCCGGTAGGAATTCTTCCACGGCCCGGTAGTGGGTTGCGACCCGGTGATTGGGGACCTCTGCTTTAGGGAGTCTAGAGCCCACGTCACAGCCAAGCATTCCTTTTCGATTGTGGAATAGCGGACCTCTCTGGGGAAGAGTTTCCGGCTGATGCAGGCCACAAGTCGTCGTTCACTGGGTGACCCCTGCAACAACACTGCTCCAATCTCTTGTTCAGAAGCATCTGTTTGCACAATAAACGGTTGATTAAAGTCAGGATTATGCAAAATTGGGTCCTTAGGGTATTCTGGATGTCATGGAAAGCTGTCTTTGTTTGCTCCGTCCACTGAAGTCGATTAGGGGATCATGAACCCACCATGTCCGTTAAGGCTGCTGCTCTGCCAGAGAAATTGGGAATAAATCAGTTATAAAAGCCTGCATACCAAGAAATGACCTTAATTCTTTACATGCTTGAGGTAGAGGACACTGTTGAAGGACTTGGACCTTCTTCATCTGGGGTCTTACCACCCCTTTACCAATGATATAGCCCAGATATTCAATTGCAGTTCAAGCCACAGCAAATTTAAGTGGATTGATGGTGAGGCCAGGTTTTGTGCGGACGCAACGGTTATAAATGAGGCCCCAGGTGATTGACTCAAAAACAAAAGGCTTCTGAACCGGATTGCTAGCTTAAATCTTACCTCTAACGAGTTATGAGCAGGTTTATTTGGAGCGTAGCAGGTGAGACATTCCTCATGGCTGTGCTGGTGAAGCTTATTCAGCACATAAGCAGCCGGTGTGTTTCCTCACCTCACTAGAATGAAGCTCTGTGTGTGAGAAAACTTCCATTCAGCTCAAACTGCCTCATATATTCAGAGTTATTCCGTATATATAACAGTTAAAATATTTGCAACTTCATTGTAATTATAAATACATTTAAATACAAATAAGTTTCAATAGAAATGACATTAAAGTATATTTTAGTTTCTAATAAATACTTTTCAGTACATCCAGCAGTAACACTTTAACCATACAGTATTTTGACGATAATTAATTATGAAATTACAGATAAATATGTACTTAAGTCCTTCTTCAATGGGACAAAAGCACTCTAAAGTTCATCTAATTGCATTTAATATAACTGGACTGTTGCCCAGTGGTCCAAAGTCCTTTTTTCAGATGAGAGCAAGTTTTGTATTTCATTTGGAAACCAAGGTCCTAGAGTCTGGAGGAAGGGTGGAGAAGCTCATAGCCCAAGTTGCTTGAAGTCCAGTGTTAAGTTTCCACAGTCTGTGATGATTTGGGGTGCAATGTCATCTGACGGTGTTCATCCATTGTGTTTTTTGAAAAACAAAGTCACTGCACCCATTTACCAAGAAATTTTGGAGCACTTCATGCTTCCTTCTGCTGACCAGCTTTTTGAAGATGCTGATTTCATTTTCCAGCAGGATTTGGCACCTGCCCACACTGCCAAAAGCACCAAAAGTTGGTTAAATGACCATGGTGTTGGTGTGCTTGACTGGCCAGCAAACACACCAGACCTGGGCCCCATAGAGAATCTATGGGGTATTGTCAAGAGGAAAATGAGAAACAAGAGACCAAAAAATGCAGATGAGCTGAAGGCCACTGTCAAAGAAACCTGGGCTTCCATACCACCTCAGCAGTGCCACAAACTGATCACCTCCATGCCACGCCGAATTGAGGCAGTAATTAAAGCAAAAGGAGCCCCTACCAAGTATTGAGTACATATACAGTAAATGAACATATTTTCCAGAAGGCCAACAATTCACTAAAAATGTTTTTTTTATTGGTCTTACGAAGTATTCTAATTTGTTGAGATGGTGAATTGGTGGGTTTTTGTTAAATGTGAGCCAAAATCATCACAATTAAAAGAATCAAAGACTTAAACTACTTCAGTCTGTGTGCATTGCATTTATTTAATACACAAGTTTCACAATCTGAGTTGAATTACTGAAATAAATTAACTTTTCCACGACATTCTAATTTATTGAGATGCACCTGTAAGTCTTCAGTTTCCTTCTCTCCTTTGTCCTGGATTAATGTAATTTTCAATGGTCAATGTGTGTTGATGCTTATTAAAGACTCTTTTCGTTTACTCCTTTGTCGTGCGCTCATTTCTACAACCACGTACCGTGACAGAATCCAGGACCTAAAACAGATAATGGAGATCGCTGAGCATTTCGCCGTCCTGGCCCGCCGAAGTCTCCCACTGTTGGAGTTTGCGAGAGAGTTTGGACGGGCCTTGATGATGCAACGCTGAACTCTCTGTTCTGGATCGAGGCCAACTACCACTGCCCCGTGGACCTCCCAGACACCACCGGACTCAGCTGGAGGGAAGGGATCCTCCGGTGTCTGGAGAGCGTTCAGCCCCCGGAGTTCTCGGCTCCTGTCCTCTCCCCAGAGTCCGCTCCAGGATGCTCTCCTTCTTCTCCTGAGTCTCCTTCGCCTCCGCTGGTCCCATCCAGCTCCCCATTGTCTCCTGAGCCTCCTTCGTCCCCTGAGTCTCCTGTGGCGGTCAGCTTCGCTCCTCGCAAGCGCCCTCCAGTGCCCGCTCCTCCAGAGTGCCCTCCGCCTTGGCTCTCTGATCCGCCCTGGAGGCTCTCCTTGGCTCCGCCCTGTTCCTGTCCTGCACCAGCCTCCAGGGCGCCCGCCCCCCCTCCCCGATGGAACTGTTACAGTGCGAGACGATATCTGTCACGTGTCTGTTTCTGTTTAGTTCCGTTTTGCCATTATTTAGTATTTCCTGTTCTTGTTTAGTTAATCATTGCTCATTTAGATCACCTGTTTTGAATTTATCATCTCGTTTGCTCCTTTTGTTTGTCTGCCTTTATAAGTCTTCAGTTTCCTTCTCTCCTTTGTCCTGGATTAATGTTATTTTCAATGGTCAATGTGTGTTGATGCTTATTAAAGACTCCTTTCGTTTACTCCTTCGTGCACTGATTTCTACAACCACGTACCGTGACAACACCCTACATGAAGGACATTAAAGGAGAGATGGCACATCTGAGAGAGAGAAAAATCAGCTCATCTTCCACTTGTATTGTCCTCTTGTCATCTCTTTTGTCATTTTTTTTTTCTTAGTTGAAAGCAAATGACCTTTCAGGGGTTTCAGCTCTCAGAAGAATGCCTGTGGCTTCGGTAACAGGATGAGCAGAGCAGCCGCAGACAGTGTGCTACTGACAGCTGGGTGGCTTTCCCAGCCTTCTGCAGACTGCAGCCCCTGCTCCTGTCAGCTACAATAGTCTTCACACCACATTTCACTGCCATGCCATTCTTTGTTGTTGTTGTTTTCTTTTGTTTCGCTGTTTTATTCAGTTTATTATTATTTCGGTTTGTTTGGCCTAGCATTCCAGACACACATAAAAGCCACAGCAGCAAGCAGGATCTTGCTTATGTCAACTACATAAATGCATATATAAATGCTTTTTTAAATAGTGTCAACAGCGATGTGATAAAAGATTGTGTTTGTTCACTAAATATTTAAATAAATAAAACACAAAAATGAGAATTAACAGCTATTTCACCAAATAATATACAGTAGTGGCGAAAAGTGATGTCTGGCCTAGGAAAATGTATATTTTCGCCCCTTTATTCAAACATATTGTTTATGTTGGGTTGATGTAAATTTTCTAAGCATATTGCATAGAGTTTTGTTAAAGTTTTGTATGTGCTCCACGTTTCAGTTGTTTTGTTTGTGATAAACTGTTTTGTCCATGCTTTTTTTATTATTATTATTTGCATAGTAAAATAAATCCCATATTCCATGATAAGCCTTTTTTTGCCAAATAATTTTGCCAAATAAATACCTTAACAAAATTTAGTATTTTCCTTTTTCCAATACAACATATTCTTCAAATTTTAATGGTTTAATTAAAATTGTAGGGTCATTTTTGCAAAACATGTTGGAAATAATAGCGTTCAAAAAATACCATTCAAATGTTTGGGGTCGGTAAGATGTTTTTGAAAGAAGTCTCTTATACACACCAAGACTGCAAATATTTGATTAAAAAACACAGTAAAATTGTGAAATATTATAGCAATTTAAAAATGATAGTTTTCTATTTGAATATATTTTAAAATATAATTTATTCCTACAATGCGAGGCTGAATTGTCAGCATCGTTACTCTAGTCTTCAGTGTCACATGATCCTTCAGAAATAATTCTAATATGCTGATGTGCTTCATATTTTTGTAGAAACCATGATACATTTGTTTCTTTGATGAATAGAACATTCTAAAAAAACAAAAAAACATTATTTATTTAAAATAGAAATCTTTTGTAACCTTATAAGTGTCTTTAATATCACTTTGGGGAAATTAAATGTATCATTACTTAATAAAAGGTTCAATTGCAAAAGAAAGAAAGAAAATGAATGAATGAATGAATGAACTTTTGAATGATCTACCGGGTCACTAACACTACATTTATTTAATCATACAGTAATACAGTAAAAACAGTAAAATAGTGAAATAGTATTACAATTTAAAATAGCTGTTTTCTATGTAAATATATGTTAAAATGTAATTAATCCAGTCTTCAGTGTCACATGATTCTTCAGAAATCATTATAATATGATGATTTGCTGCTCAAGGAACATTTCTAATTATTATCACTGCTGAAAACAGTGCTGCTGGAATCTGATGCATATTTTTCAGTGGTCTTGGATAAAAAGAAAAAAGTTGAAGACATTAGACATGTCTGCTAACAGGAGGAGGTGTTTGAGCACATCTATCAGTTGGTGTGGGTGAGATGTATTGGTGGAGAGCAGCGAGGTCAGAGCGAGGCAGAGACGTAACAATAACCATAGCTCCTTTAACCCAGTTCCACCTTGTCTGTGTAAGGAAGCAATTAAACAGCACTCCATCTTTGGGTGATGATGAATGCTCTGCACTCAGGTACCAGTAGGGAGCCGGGTTTGACCCGAAGAACCAGCTCAGCTTGTGGTCACGAACGCTGCACCCCGCTTCCAAAGATTAATGGTGTATAATGGGTCGCGCCCAGCTTTCTGAGATTAATAGCACGTAATGACTCACGCCAGCCTCCAAGATTAATGGCGCATAATGGTTCGCATTGCTGGGCGTAATCGAGCTGTCAGTGGTGACTTTGAGCAACTGCAGATCCAACATCATTTTTCACATGTCCCTAAAAAGTCCTGCACTACTCTAATAATACCCAAGTTTACCAGGCCTCCAGGGATCTGCAGCACCTCTGCTGTGTCTCAAGGGCTTCAGCACCTCCTCCGAGACCTCCAGCTTTTCTTGCTGTGTGTGCAGTTAGTCTCGCACGTATCTGTGACTGCAGTTTAAGGACACCCACTCTCACATTTTGTCTCTGCAAGTCATCAACTCCTGGGGTGACCAAGTGCATTTAAGCCCGCTTCCATGCAGTTAAATCAGTCCTCAGAGAAGCCGATAACATCTTTTGTGTGCACTAACTACCGGCTACAAAAGCAAACAGAGGATGTCTTGCATTTTTGATATTTTGTGCAAGACACAGAGGCAGAAAAAAGGCTGCAAATGACTTCCTTGATCTCCTTGCATCCGCTCCGCACAAATAGACAGATCCAATTATAGCCGCCATGAATCTGCTGTTTACCAGAGTTTATCTGCATCCCGTACACTACGGCTTGGCCCACGCTCTGGCTGTTACATATATGGGAATCAGCTGAGTGACTTTTAGGAGAGACTGCGGACAAAATCCATCCCTGCTGGCTCGTGTTACGAGCTCCAGCATGCACACTCAAACAAAGACAAAGACACAGCCCTGCACACTACTTAGACCAATGAATTCATGGAGGTGCATGCAATTACAGCGTGCAGAAACTACATGCATGCACATGCTTGACACACTCTTTTTATTTAAGGTCAAGCGCATTAAATAGAACTGAATGCTAGAGATTCCATGTGAAATGTGCTTTTAATTGAATAAAGCGTTTCTTGATTTGGAGCCAGGAAACCCAACTGTCCCTGTCCATCAGTCCGACGGGTTTAATCGAGGTTAAACCTGCCAGCATGTGTGTGTGTGGCGAATTCACTCTGAAGCAGTACTCCCTCATATACTAAACAATGTGCCGCCTTTCTCTCTGCCAGCGTGGATACTCTATAGCGGTCGTCTCAATGCCACAGGCAGTGTGCACTGATACCACACTAATGCCCTACAAGAGCAAAATCAAACACAACACTGCACAGGCTCAGAGACCTGGTGGTCTCGTAACTCACCACACACATGGACAAACACACACTCCTTCACTGTGTTTATCAAATCGGCCAGTAATCTTACATTTGAGATCAGATCTTTTGGATCAGGTTAGTCGAGTCTTTTCATGCAGCATCAAAGGTATGTCCATTGACTTTGCTTATTAGTGCAGCTTGCTAAGGCCCTTGTGAAAAAGAAGTATACTTTAGCATACTTTTAATAATAGTTAGAGTACTTATTAATATACTATATTATATTAAAATATATATTGCACTATATTTATATACAAACTATTTATATACTGTATATATACTATATACTAACTATATATATTTGGACACAGGCACAATTTTTTATTATTTTAGCTGTTGATCAAAACATATTCAAGTTACAGTTATATGAATATGGGCTTAAAGTGCAGACTCTGAGCTTTAATTTGAGGGTATTCACATCAAAGTTGGAGGAAAGGTTAAGGAATTACATCTCTTTAATATGTTCCTCCCTCCTTTTTGTAGGGACCATAAGTAATTGGACAGTTGACTAGAAAGCCATTTAATGGACAGATGTGGGCTATTCCTTCATTATTTCTACATCAATTAAGCAGGTAAAAGGTCTGGAGTTGATTCTAAGTGTGCCATTTGCATTTGGAAGCTGTTGCTGTGAACCCACATCATGCAGTCAAAGTAGCTCTCCAAGTGAAACAGACAATTGTTAGGCTTCAAAAACAAAACAAATCCATCAGAGAGATAGCAGGAACATTAGGAGTGGCCAAATCAACAGTTTGGTACATTCTGAGAAAAAAAAAGATTGCACTGGTGAGCTCAGCAACATGAAAAGGCCTGGACGTCCAAGGAGGACAACAGTGGTGGATGACCGGAGAATCCTCACCACGGTAAGGAAGAACCCTTTCACAACATCCAGACAAGAGAAGAACACTCTCCAGGAGGTAGACGTGTCACTGTGAAAGTCTACAATCAAGAGAAAACTTCACGAGAGCAGATACAGAGGGTTCACCACAAGGTGCAAACAAGGGCAGATTAGACTTTGCCAAAAAAAAAAAAAGACTTCTGACCACTTCTGCAAAAGCATTCTTTGGACAGCTGAAATTAAGATCAACATGTAGCAGAATGACGGGAAGAAAAAAGTATGGAGAAGGCCTGGAACAGCTGATGATCCAAAGCATGCAGCATTATCTGTGAAACATTGTGTAGCAGTGTGATGCATGAGCGTGCATGGCTTCCAGTGGCACTGGGTTACTGGTGTTTAATGATGATGTGACAGAAGACAGAAGCAGCCGGAAGAATTCTGAAGTGTATAGAGATATACTGTCTGCCCAGATTCAGTCAAATGCAGCAAAGTTGATTGGATGGCGCTACATAGTACAAGTGGACAATGACCCAAAACATACAGCAAAAGCAACCCAGGAGTTTTTGAAGGTAAAAAGTGGATTATTCTGGCCTGGCAAAACATCACAAAGGAGGAAACCCAGTCTCTGGTGATGTCCATGAGTTCCAGACTTAAGGCAGTCAATGCCTGCAAAAGATTCTCAACAAAATATTAAAAATGAACATTTTATTTACGGTTATATTCATTTGTCCAAATACACCCCACTCTAAAATCAGCACTTCAATTTTATCTTGATTGTTTCATTTTAGTTATAATCTGGTGGCATACAGAGCCAAAATTATTAAAACTGTGTCAGTGTCCAAATATATATGGACCTAACTGTATATACTGTACCATTACGACTGTAACGTCAACAGTGAGCAATATAGATGTAGTGGGAAAAAACAAATAAAGCCCGACAGTCACTACAGCAATGGTTCTCTCCTCCATCATGTTAAAAAACTATGGCCCGCCCAACTCTGAAACTCGGGTATCAAAATTATCTGAGTTTCCCAGTCATAAAAATGAGTTAAGAGGTCGTTCATGTCCAATTTACAACTAGGAAACTTGTCTTTACGATAATTCTGCTAGTCTTGGGATTGTAAACCCCAGAGGAACACTGGTTGAAAACCAGAACACCCAGAGGAAACCCACGCCAACACGGAGAGAACATGCAAACTCCACACAGAAAGAAAGACTGACCAGACTCACTGACCAGACTGAACCAGCAGCCTTCATGCTGTGAGACGACAGTACTTCCCTCTGAGCCAACGAGCGGTTGAAATTTAGATTCAATTTAATTCTGCTTCCTTCAAACTCAATTTGTAATTCTACATCCTGATTGTTGCCTCAATTCAAATTCCAATTCAGGACTTAAATTTAAAAAGCATTCCAAATGAAATTTAGAATGGTAGACACTGCTCACATTTCCTTCATAAAATATAAAACCTGTTGGAGCTGCAGCATTGTGAGCAGTGTTCTGACATGCAGTGGTGACCAGAGTTCGAGGCCCAGATTGAGATCCTGTTCCCTGCTGCTTCCTGTCTCTTCTGTACTGTCCTGTCATCAACAAGGGCTGGGTAAAATTCAGAACTGAAAAACTGGCTCCCTTTCATTTGACCTGAATTAGCCATGCCTAAAGAAAAGTTGAATTCAAATTCAATTTGGAATCAAATAATTTGGTTGGGTAGGTAATTCATTAACACTTTGCCCATCAGCATTTGGATGTATGAATATCTGAACATGCAATATGTCAAAGGAAAGAACAGGGCCTCTGCTTTTAAACATCTAGCTTCATGCATTATTTTCTTATCAACACTTGAATGTGGGTAAGGTTAATGAAAAAAAGTAAAAATCACGTTTTTGTCAAAGACTATGTCCGGTTCGGATTCAGAATGACGTTCAAAACACAGATGGAGTAGATGGCTTCCATCAACACATTCAAAGATTCACAATCCTATAGGCAATATTAGGTCATTTTAATTCATATGCTGTTTAATGATTGCATTATTTACACATTCATCTGCTTACATATGCAATTGCTTGTTTCTGGTTTCTGGTTCTTCTTCACCTGTGTTTCGATCCAGAGATTCAGTACTCTAGGGACTGTCTCATAAATGATGAAAAATTGTGGGAAAAAATACAAAATGAAATGTCTGTAGGTGGCATTAAATAAATTTTTCTTTGTTTTATTTACAGCTATATGAATTTCTTTAAAGGGATAGTTCACCCAAAAATGAAAATTCTGTCATTAATTACTCACACTCATGTCGTTTAAGACCTGTAAGACCTTCGTTCGTCTTTGGAACACAAATTAAGATATGTTTGATGCATTCCGAGAGCTCTCTGACCCTCCCATAGACAGCAAGGATCCTTACATGATCAAGGTCCACAAACGTAGCAAGGAGATCGTTAAAATAATCCATGTGACATCAGTGGTTCAACCGTAATTTTATAAAGCTTCGAGAATACCTTTTGTGCTCAAAGAAAACCAAATTAACGACTTTATTCAACAATTCGACTCCTATAGCGCCATTTTGGAGAGTATCACATACATAAACATCACATACTTTAAACTCCTTGTCCTATGTCGAGTCCATCGCAGGGCTAATTGTGCCTTCGTGTGCTATCGTTCGAGTGCTTTGTTGTTTACAATAACAGGAATCATGGACCGCAGCAGGTTAATTGTTACTTTGGGAAATCTCATTAAAGCTAAAATACATATTAAAAAGACATGTAAATATCCAATGAACTTTTAAAAAAATATGTAGCATTCCATTCGTTGGCAACTATATAAGCTATACATTACCCACGCTATTGTATATATTGATCTAGACAAGTCATTGACTAGATCGATACAGATTGTGTCAAAGTAGCTTTACAGTGTTAAACAGGAAATGACATTCTGCTGTAAAGGAGCTCTAAAAAGAGTGCAATAGTAAACAGTACATTTTTCAGTTCATTGTTGATTAAGTTCAGTTTAATAACTGTAAAGTTCATAAATCGTGGAATGTTCAATTCATCTTTAAAGCAGCTCTGTAGAAAACAGAGATGTCATCATCCAGCTCAGTTCAGTTCTCATCCAATAGTGTCTGTGCAATCAAGGCGATAACGTTGCCAATTATTTATTCTCCCCAACTAAGCAAGACAAAAGGCGACAGTGGCAAGGAAGCCAAATTCCATCTGTGACAAAAAAGGAAAAAACCTCAGGAGAAACCAGACTCAGTCGGGGGCCAGTTCTCCTCTGGCCAGATGAACCAACATGGTGTGGTTTAATTCTGGTACACAGCTCTGATTTTTCATAAAATATGAAACGTATGCATATAAAATATTTAACAAAAAAACTATAGCAATGTGGGTAGTGGCGAATTAGACAACCAGATTTCAAGCCCCAGATTGAAGTCCTGTTCCCTGCTGCTTTCTGTCTCTTCTGGACTGTCCTGTCAACAAAAAAAAAAAAAAAAAAAACCATACCTTAAAAGAAAAATGTAAAACTCTACTTTGAATCAACAATTCTGTATCAATAGATATTCTGGAATTAAGACTCCAAAATTTGGTGCATTCAGTTAAACGCACTCCCCAAAATCTTGTATAGATACACACTCGAAAAAATGGTAAGGTTATTATTCTGCACTCAGAATTTTTCAGTGTTGTGTTTGGTAGTAAATGTTATTGAATACTTCCACATCAGCACATATTCTCTGCTTCCGGCCCAGTCTCATAACTCACACACAGTGAGACTGGCTGACTCTGGCGCTGACAGACGTTAGTGGTGCATCCTGGGTGGTTTGCTGAAGGTGTAGTACCTGCTGGCTGCCTTCATCGACACTATCTCTTCTCGTAATGATGAACGGTACCTGTATGTCTCGCTGGGTGGTTTGAGACAGTGAACTCCCGAACTCCCCCTCAGGCTGCGGTGACTGGCAGGGAGAGAACGCCTCCCGGGAACAGGTGTGAGTGATGGGGGAAGCGCTATTGAATCTGAGGCTGGCAGGAAAATGTTTAAACAGGGCAGAGATAAAGAAAGAAAGCAGACACTCAGACAGGCGCTGTCCTAAACAGCTTATGACTTCACACAGGCGACTCCTGAGCTCTGAATTACACTACAGACATCTCTCTCATCCATACCCCCCTTTCAGCTACATACTGTTTTGTGTAACAGTACCTTTCAAAAGATGGGGAGGAGGAGAATGAGACAGACAACACCCTTAAAAGGACAGTTCACTCAAAATATAAATTCGGTCATCCCTTACCCTCATGCTATTCTAAACCCATATGACTTTATATCTTCCATGAAACAAAAAAGTACAAACTCCATTTGTTAACATGAATTAACTGCATTAGCTCAGTCCAAAGTATTTGCTCAGACCAGTGTACTGTTGCACTTAGTCTCGCGTAGTCAGACCTTCAGACTGACGGCTGAAGGTCTGGAATGTATGGTAGCTTTCATTGGCCAAGGCCCGCCCGTGATGCCGTTTGACCGACATGTCAAACAACCAATCACAGTTTCATTCAGCGTCAAGTTTCGGGGCGTGGAAATGTCACCACAATAACAGTGTGTGAAACTCTCGGATGTATTTTAAAGATTCTATGCCACAAACTTTAAATATTTCACATACTTTTGAAAATCCAGTGTTTGATCCTGATAAGTGTTTGTCATCACAGTTGTAAGCACGACGGCTTTCTTCTTTCATGAGGGGGTTTGGCGCCACGGCATTTTTGTTTCCAGGTGGAACGTTAAAGAACGCGACACACACGTCTCCCGTAAATCCTGTATAATTCAACCAATCCGACGACGACGTCAACACTCCTGAAGTGTTTCCAGATAAGTGTGCCATATGCATCAGACATTTAGCCAACGGTCCGTGGGTGTGACGTCTGAGGCTGAGACTATATTGCACTTGACCCAACAAACATGCCTAGAAGTTTCTAGTTTTGCATCATTTTCAGTCAGAGTGATTGGCGAGTGCGTCTGAAAGTGAGTTTTGATGGGTTTTGCCTGAGACTGTGGCTTACAGGTAATAATGTTGTAAATAATGTTCAGTTTCTTGCACAGACCAATTGTTTCACTTCATAAGACTTTAATATATCGTCAGGAGCCACACATATTAATTTTGTGTTGCCTGATATGCTTTTTTAAACTCTCATATGACGATAGCCACTGACCTTTTATAAATCACCAAAAACAGTAACAAATGTATTTCTCATTCTAGATTAATGTTATGTAATTCATTACTAATAGGAACTTACTGTAAAGTCTTAATGAAATTTTACAAAATTTGTTGGTCCCTATCATTGAAGAAAATTTAAGTGTGAACTGAAAGTGTTGTTCACAACTTTTCAACAAAATCTGATTATGGTAAAAACAAAATAAAAGTGCCTATGACAAAAAAATTAAAAATCTACATGCCTAATAACCTCAAGATAAAACTGAAAAAGGGATCTTTTATTTTGTGTTTTATTGCTCAGAAGTTTCTCTTTCATAGCTCAAGAGATTGGGATCATAGTTTGGATAATTTAGTCTTGGAGTCTCTCTCTATATATATTTATTAATTCCAGTATTTTGTCACACTTTGTTAGGTGACTCTAAATACAATCTTCAATATTAATTACCTACAAGACTATGGGTTTATTGTGCAACTACATGTTGTTCTGGAAAATTACCACATTTACTGTTAATAAGTTTGAGGTATTGTTAGATTTAGGAGTAAGGGAAGGATTAGGGTTCGGATTAAAAGGGATAGTGGTTAGGTTTTGGTCAAGAGTTGGATTACAGTTAGGGGTAAAGTTAGTGTATCTACAGATATTAATTAAATGCAAGTACATTAACGTTAAGTATTCACAATGCACCAACATTGTATGTGCACAATGCTCACAAAGTAAATTGTATTGATTTTTTTAAGTAAAGGCCAGCTAATATAAAGTGTGACCCCGTAGAAAAGTATTTACTGTCTATTTAGTTTCATTGCTGACTAAGAGAAACAGTTGAGCTATTAAGGAGATCTTATTTGTGATTTTCTTTCCTGTGGGAATCCGAGCTCTGTGTGTTTTACTGGGGAGTTACAGAAGGCTGCTGGTCTGACAGAGGGCATCTGATGTTCTTCACTCCAGCAGGGAAAGCCCCTCTCCTCCAAATCTTATCCAAATACAGTGAGCTCCGTGCGATTCTCTGCATCTGTGGCCAGTTTTATAGACAGACTGTGTGTGGGAGGCAGACAGAACAGAGAGTAGCCGAGTGTGTGATGGACTGCATGTAGGGGTGTGTGTTTAATCAGGGCTGGTGTGTGTCTGCTGCACTGTCAGCAAGTGCTGGTGCTTCCTGTGTGAAGGTCTAAGCATTTCCTGTCATTGGCCAGTGAGTCAGAATGGCATGGGAACATCGCTTTCTCATAACCATTGTATCCCAAATTCAAACTCATAGAAACGTTCAGAAGGCCCTCTTTTCCAGTTCTCAGGAGAGTCCAGTCCTGCTCCTAAAGGGCCAACATCCTGCAGAATTAAGGCCCAACTCAACCCAACACACCTGCCTAGAAGTCTCTAGCATTTGGAAAATCTTGATTAGCTGGTTCAAGTGCGTTTAAGTAGTGCTGGAACTAAATTTAACAAGCGAGACTAGACACCCCTGTTCTAATCTGATCAGACACGTCACAGTTCTTATATTCCAAAAGGTTAAATAAAAAGTTTTCTGAAATTATAATACAGGGCTGTTGAGCACATGAATCTGATTGGTTAATAAATGTTTCAGGGAAACGCACGGCTAAAGTAATTCAGGCAGGTCTTTATTGCATGTCAATATTTCTTCACCAAATTACTTCAGTTATTTCAAAGGTCCTTACAGCCTACAACAGCAAAATAACCAGAACCAACAATAACACTGACCAAGCAAATAAATATAGTAAACAAAAATTTAAAAAATTAAAAATTATTTCCATATTTTGCCAAAAAAAAAAAAAAAAAAGGTTTATTCTACCTGGTCTCATGGCATAAACGTACCTGGGGGCACTTTTTAGCGAGATGCAAAATATTTACCAATAAGTACATATCACTGCAGTTTCCAAAAGAAATAGGCAGTAAAACACCTTTTATTCCTTTTCACAAAAATTTACAGAGTTTTGATTAATAAAGCATAATTTTCGCACAATTACTTAAAGAATATCATGTTATGACTTCAAAATAATATTAATATGTTGGGAGATTTGAAAACTGATGCTTTTAAACTTAGCATCACACATATTCAGCTTCATAGACAGTAGGATTGTTAGATGTACTTGAGAGCTGAGGAGCTCCGATTCGAATCCCGTGTAAACAAAACAGTTCAACTCTGCATATAAGGAAGTTCAAATAGCATGGTTGCATCGACAAATGCGTTTTTATATCAGTTTTGCATTTGTCAACATTATCGGGTAGGTTTAGGGTTGGGTTTGGTGTAGGGCATATTTCCAACATGATAGAGCATTAATTTTTAGCGACGGTCCCCGGATATTTGAATTCTGAACCGCCGCAATACGTACCTAAAGCAACGTAATAAACGTGCAGTAAGGTACATAAAAACGGTCTCGCTAAAAAGTGCACCCAGGTACGTTTATGCCATGAGATCAGGTTGGTTTTATTATGTACGGAAAGCACAAACACCCTTTCTCCCACTCTCTCTCCCATAAAAACTTGCACACAGACAGTACGGAACATACATAAGAAACACAGAAACATACATAAGCACTGAAGCGTCAGCGCTGGTCTGATGATTTCATCAGTAAAATAGTTCAGCAACGTAAAAGCTACATGTCATCTCTCACTAACAAGGTAATAATGGTGCTGTTCTTGAAGCAGATTAACTTATAGCTTCACTATTATAAGGATCCGCCTCATGTTGTGACCACAACACTGCCTTGAATGTGCATAATTTTCTAATAATTCAATGGTTTCTAATTAGTGATTCCTTACTTACCATTTACCATAAAATTACTGTAAAATAAGTCGTAAGACTTGTAAGCTATATTTCTAGTCCTCTGAACTTTTGTGTTTGGGGCAGACCCCAAATTAGTCATTTTGGTAACGCTTTAGATAACCCGCAACATACTGCGTAAGTAAACAGAATTTACAGTGTAACTGTTTTGTAATTATAGTGTACCTATTGAATACCTCTGTATAGGTATAAGGGAATAATATGTGAAGTTTGGGGAATAAAGGGGTAATAACCTGTAAAATTACAAATTATTTCTACTGCAAGTATTTTGAAACTAAGGGGTACCTATTCTAATATTACGTGGTATGTAGGCTATACAACAATCTTATATTTGCAAGCGATTTAGCAAAAACATGCACTGTGTAGGCCTACTTTTTAAACACGCTGGGTTATTGTTTCAATCCAAAGGCTTGGTTGAGACTGTTGGGTTAGGAAGCGGACTTGATTTGACCCAGTTTGGGTTGATATCAGTAATAAGTAACCCAACGGTGCTTAGTTAGGAACATTGTTGCCAAGTCTGCGGTTTACCCTGGGAATATTTACCGGGGAACCCCCCTCGAAACCCTGGTTAGGAATGTGGAGGTTCAAATGCGAACGGTTCTGTGTGTGACGAAATCCGTGTCTGCGGTGATTAAGATGGAAACCTGTGGAAAATAGGAAAAATAAAATAAATTGAAGCGCAGATGAGGGACAACTTTGAAACAGTCTGGAGTGTGTTCGTTTAAAACTGGAACAGTGAATGCGGTGACTGGGAACTGGAAACAGCATGAATGGCACTTGAGGCAATCGAGTCTGTGTTTGCGGCGCTCGTGACAGGAATGTGTCTAAATTAAATACAAGAAAACTAATCGAAGGGAAGAGGAGAGTAATTTTTGAAACTGACTGGAATGTGTTCTTTTAAAACTGGAGGGTTTTGTCTGAGTATGTTCTCACAACATTGAGCGGCGATTGAAACCAGGAACTGTGGACTAGACCAAAGTGATGCTTGGACGTGGACCAAAACGGTAGAATCAAAGACAGTAAAATCCTGTCAGTTTGCTATAATACATAGTTTAATCTTGACTTTCAGTGTTTATTACTGTGTGTTTATGGACTTGATGGTTTGGCCATAATAGTTTAACTTCGTCAGTGGGTGAAAAACATGAACAAAATCTTAAATTTGTTCTTAAACAAGCTTTTCAAAAGAATCGTTTAACTATATAAGCTTGGAGTTGCCTTGCTTTTTTCTGAACTGGTATAATAATTTATCTTTTATCATCTGTTGCCCGTGTTGTTACTTTTGTCATATGGTGTGTGTGGTTTTAATTTAAAAACCCAAATTTAAAATAATATTTGAATTAAATAAAACAGTCACCATATTGATATATTACCTGATATATGTATGACCTACTGTATAAACAATCGTTTTAGAGCAATTTGTTGTAGCCACTTACCCTGTAACTACATGGAACAAGGGGGGGGAACAAGCACCACTTTAATTTAGTCTGCTGTTCGCAAGCTGGATCAGGCATACGCAGAACTGTAAAATAACTTAGGAGAAACCGGAACATAGAAGTAGACTTGACTTATGGGTGAGTGAGTGCAGCCCTGGCCGGCAGGGCGAGTGGCGATTATCACAGAAGGCTGTATAGTCCGGAGGGCAGTGCCCGGAGCCGAACGAACCACAGGCAGCGGGTAACTAGGAGACTGGGCAGAAGTCTGGTAAAACACTCGATAGGATTCGGCTAGACAAGACAGGACAGTACTTGACTTGATACAACAGAGTCTTGGAAGTGTTAGAGAGAGAGCTAGAAGACTGGCCGCAAAGCACAATAATTTGGCAAGAACGCCTAGAAACACGCAGAGAGAAATAGAGGATCAAATCAGCATCAAAGAGAAACAGGTAGTCAAGGATAGCAGTGCAGGATATAAAAAGGAAAAGAAAACTAGAGTCAAACCCGGCTCATGACATACTATTCACCTATACCCACACGGAGGTACACTATAATTACAAAAAAAGTTACGCTGTAACTTCAGTTTATTTGCGCAGTTCTTTGCAGGTTGCAAATCTGGTTGTTACCTCCTTATTACACAAACGTAACCCATTCACCTAATACGTACATGTACGATCTTTATAGGTACACTATAATACAGAAACATACACTGTAAATTCAGTATACTCACGCAGTTCTTTGCAGGTGTAACGTGGCTGACGGGACGTGAGACGTGCGGATCCAAGTGCAAGCTTTTATTTAAAGGCATGGTCATATATACAGGCAGGGTCGAAACAATGGCAAACAGGTATGGCAGGGACAATACAAAGAGTAATCCTAGGGCAAGCGAAGGTCGACAATGGGCAAACAGTATCCAAAGGGGCAAGGCAGGGAGCTAATTCAGGTACACGGGCTATAATCCAGGCAAGGGAATAAACAGAGTCCAAACAGTGAGACAGGGGTAAATACTGGGAACACAGACTAGAAAACAACAAACGTTCCATAAAGCAGCTGACACTAGGGGAGTGAAAAAACACAGGACAATACAGGAACTGAACAGAAACATGGAATGGGTTAATCCAGGAAACACGGGCTAGAAAACGAACACAGGAAAATGCAAGACTAGGATACTAACAAGGGCTCTGTAGAGTAGCTATCGCTAGGAGAGGGATATGTGCCTACAATACTCGGCAGTGAGGGAGAGAAAGTCCATGGCTTAAGTAGAGTGTGTGATTAGTGATAGCTGTGTGATTAGTGCCTTCAGCTGTGTATGTGCAATCAGTGTAATCAGCTGTGTATGTGTCATCAGTGCAATGGATGATGGGAAATGGAGTCCAGTGTGATGGGTGTTGTGAGAGTCAATGTGGTGAGCGAGTGACCTCTGATGGTGAGTGAACGGAAGTTCATAGACTGGATTCGTGACAGCGGGTTGTAATCTAAAGCATTACCGTCATTTTTTGTAGTGCTGTGGCAAAATTTCAGCACCTGAAAATATTTGTCCAAAACTGCAAAATAAATAAATAAATAAATATTTGTTTTGACCAAAACCATTTTGAAATGCAGAAATCACAGACCAAAGCAGACATTGTATTTGCATCTATTTTGTGCACATGATGTGGATGAGCTACAACAGGTAGACATTTCATTGATGTGACCAAAACGTTTGCTATTTGTAGCAATATGTAGCAATATGAGTATGAGTATGAGTAGCAATATGTAAATTACAGCTGAAATTTTTGAGCCAGCTTTACTACAACAGGTTTATTACCTGTGAAAATAACACCCTGAATAGCATACCAAGTTCAGTTACCCAAATTTAATTTGTTTAATTTGTTTCGGTAAAAGAATACCTTTTGGTCTCAAAACAACTTTCTTGACTGAAAATATTCCCCTCCAGTGAAACTTAAATCATTTGCATCATTTGCAACACAATTTCATTGCAAAGTATTTTTTTCTTAAATTTTGCCAAATTATTAGCTTCCTGCTTGGTAGATATAGATATCTGCTTACATCCCAGTGATGGTTATGTTTAGGGGTGGGATTTGGTGTGGACCCATTTTTGATTTTATTTATTTCTTTATTTTTTCTTTTTTTTTCTTTCTAAATTCATATGAAGTCACCACCTTGTAAAATAGCTACGTTGTTTTGTGAGATCAGGTTGAAAATGGCATGTTAACGCGCAAGGCCAGCTTTGACGACACTGCCGTCAACTAGTGTGTCCCTAACCCAAACGCAATGTTTCACTATGTGGTAAAGTTAGTCTAGTTAGACCAGCACCAAACCAGCACTGACCATCACTCAGAAAGGGAATTCACACTGGACTTAAGGTCGAAGGGGGTCGTGTTACTCTGGAAGCAGGAAGCCGGGGTTGGGGGTTATCTCTCAGCCGTGTAGAAGATGTTAGACAGCCTGCTACTTTGACTCACAGTTGTTTCCCATTACCCCTTTTTCTCCTCTTATTTCTTCCCAGTCTCCATGACCTGAGATTCCCTCCAAAACACATTTTTGACTTTATCTGATGTCATCTCCCGGCCAGCTGTTAAGTGATAACATTAACCTGGACTGCACTGAATGGGATCCCGCTCTTTAGCTGTGACATGCCAAAGCCTTTATGAAAATCTGTCATGTAGGAGTCGCACACCAACAGTTTGGAAAACAGCCGACGATCATGCATCGTGATTTCAGATGCACGGCGAATGGCAATTAAGCCACTCGACTGACATGCGTGTCCTCTTGACCCTCCCATGTAGAAAAAAGCAGCTCTAAATCGCTCATTCTTACATTCCCACACAATTTAAAACACACATCTGCAACCAAACACAGTGAACCAGCGATGAACCCTGTAACTTCAGAGGCAGCTCCTGGCCTTCCCAGTTAGCTCTCATCTCACTTTTCCGGAGCATTATGAAAATGGGGAAAGAATGTGAAAAATTCACAGCATTCGGGCCGAAGAGAATAATCTCACAGGTATGACGGGGGTGGAGGACAGCCGAAGTGAACCGCAGCGGAGGAATCCACAGTATGCACATTCTTAAGTGGGTGTAAAAAGGTGCCATAACTCACGGAGTGCATTGTCTCAGAGTCTGGAGACAGTGGGTAGATGTTTTGATCAGAATCAGGGGATGAAACAACAGTGTGTGCTGGAGATGAGAGAGACTGCAAGAGCTGACAAACATGAGAGAACAGGTTCCTCCAGGTGTTTCATTAAAGCAGTACCGCCGCTTCCTGTACGCAGTTTGCGTAGGGCACCAGCTCCCAGGGGGGCACCATCCCAGTTGCTCCAAAAAACAAACCAAAAAAAACACAAAAAACGTGACGCGCCATTCCCGCATCCGCCCCCGCTCACACCTCATGTTTGCAGCTGAATGCAAATTATCATAATTGATGGACAACTATGCCTGTGAAAAGACATCAGCAATCCGGCGCCAAGAAAAGAAAAAGAAAAAAAGATGAAAACGAAGCCCGTGTGTCACTTTCAGGTAATGTAACATTCATAATCCTGTGAAAATATTTTGGGTGTTGAGGTAAATAACTTGTTTTAATGTCGGTAATAATTTCACTACCACCAACACATCTAACATTCTCCGAGTTTCCATGTTCCCTTACGAAAGTTAGCCATGGTTTTAACACTAATAAAAAAATAAATAAATCATGGTTTTTGTTGCCATGGTAACCGCAAATTAACCATGGTTTTGTTACTTCAAATAATAATATACAAAGAAGTATTAAGATTTTTGTGTGTGTGTGTGTGTGTGTTATAAAACTTTAAAATGACTTAAAATGCATTATATACAAAAACAATGAATGAATGAGGCATTTATATAGCGCTTTCATGTGTATTGCAATACACCCAAAGCGCTTTACAATCATGTGGGGGGGGGTCTCTCCTCAACCACCAACAGTGTGCAGCATCCACTTGGATGATGCGACGGCAGCCACAGGACAACGGCGCCAGTGCGCTCACCACACACCAGCTACAGGTGGAGAGGAGAGAGTGTCATAGAGCCAATCAAGTGGATAGAACATCACAGAAAATCCTAATACCATCACAAATGAATCACAAATACCATTACAAACATTAAAAACCATCAACTTTTAACCATTAAAATCATTAAATAATGGTTTTCTGTAGTGTGTTTTTGGACATATTCCATTAGGATTTATTGGTTTTAACAAGCCATCAATAGAAGGTGACCAATTACCAGTAGAGACACGTCCCATTATAACCTGTAAAACCATTACAAATTTTGTGATGGCGTCTATTGTTTTTACCTTGTACAGGACGATCATATCCTTGTTTAATAAGCTATTGACCAAACATTTAATTCAAATATCCACTTAATCTTTCATTTTTGGCCACCTTTTTGCTATAGATGGCACAGCCTCTTTAATTTCTTCTACAAAAAAATACGTGGACAAAAATTAACCATGGTTTTCGTAGTAAAACTGCTTAATTTTCTTTTGCATGATTACTAAATGCTTGAGACCATAAAATCAATCAGACAACTGTATTACTGTCATAGGTAACTGCTACAATTTTTTTATTTATTTACTTTTATATTTTATTAAAGTTCTATTTCTTTTACTTCCATAATATTTAAGGGAGGGGGCACAACAATACAATCCTGCTTAGGGCATCCATTTGGCCAGCAGCGGCCCTGCATTAAAGCATGATAATTCAATGTTATTATTCATTGAAAATGAGCTGGACTGCTTTAGTATATTTGGTTAATTGAACAGCTGACAGAAATGTTCCTTAATATTTACCCCTTTTCCAAAAAATGGTGCTGTGCTGGAGCCAGAATGTTTCCACTAATCGGTGACATAACTGGCTCCGTTACTACAAAACCCACTCAAAAACATACATGAGTTTTTTGTTTACATAGTTTATTCTTAGTCTTATATTACAGACTATTAACTTATATTTATATTTTAACACGCAAAGTTATTTTTCAAATTTATTTGAACTTTTGATGTAACTGAAGTTATGTAACGTGGGGTTTTGGGTTTTGTTTGATGTTCATGTTTTCATGTCTTTTATTTTGAAGTATATGGCCCCTGTTTGTGTCATGCTTCCTTTGCCCTCATGTATTCATTCTATTGGTTTTCTGGTCCCACTTTATATTAGGTGGCCTTAGCTACTATGTACTTGCATTACAATCAATCATTTGATAAATTGCACTTATTGTGTACATGCATGTTTTTACATTGTACTTATATTTTTAAAAACTACCTGCTTGTAATTACATCTGTAATTACATTTATAATTACACTGTTGACCTATCCCTTATACCTTAACTCATGCTTAAACCTACCCATACAACCAAACCTGTCCCTAACCTCACCCGTATCCCACCTCAATAGCAATAAAATATGAACACAGCAAGTGCATTGTACTTTTTTTTTTATGTAAGTACATAGTAGTTAAGGCCACCTAATGTAAAGTGGGACCGGTTCTCTTGTTCATTGTGTCATTTTCTGATTCTTAGTCATGTGTCCTGTCTCTCATTGGTTCATTCTTGTCATGTGACCTGTATTGTTTGCTATATATAGCCATAATATTGCCATTGTCTCCTGTCATGTATTGATGTTGTACCTGCTGTGGGTGAGTCTAGTCTGGTCATGCCAAGTCAAGTGTGTTCACGTCAAGTGTGTTCAAGGCAAATGTGTTCAAGTCTTCATTTGAACGTTTGGATTTTGGATTTCAGTCTGTTCAATAAAACTGCACTTGGGTTCTCACTACGCTCGCCTCCAGTGGACTGATCATTACAAGTTACTGTTTTGTTTAATAAATATTATATATTTTATAAATGGTTTGTGTCTGTCTGTGTGTGTGTGTGTGTGTGTGTGTGTCCTGCTAATGTTTATTATTAATTAGTATTTATTGTATCATTTATTGGGTATTGAGCAAGTGTTCAACTTTTGTTTGAAATACATGTAATGCATATGTAAATGAATACAAAAAATAATTATTATTTTTGTCTTGTTTTCCATTGAAATATCTAAACTTTAATTAAAATACATTTACTTGGGAAGCATAATGACGTAAGATATTAGGTTTTGTTTTCTGAAAAAAATACATTTTTAGTTTTTGCTTAAAATGAGAAAAATAAATATCTTGCCAATTCTTGCCAATAATTATTTTCCTTTGATTTATGATTAGTTTTCTTACTCCACTGGCAGATTTTTTTGTTTGTTTGGTTTGTTTTTTTAGTTTCAAGCAAAAACTAATAAAAAAATTTTTTTTTTTAGAAAACAAGACTTACAGTACTATTTTAAGTATCTTGATTCAAGAATGTTTAGACATGTCTACTAGCAAGACAAAAACACAAAGTAAGAAAATCATTTTGTGCAGTGTATGTGAATCACAAAATGTTCGGATTATAAAAAATGCTGACCTGTGGGTGGAAAAGGTGTCTGATGTCATTCAGTTGTGTGCTGATTCTAGCCATTTTACTGTGGTAAAATTTGCTCTTTTGTTGTTTCTGTCTCTGTGAATCTCAGGGCTCAATCTAATCCTGGGTCTCTAACATATTTACTTTGCAGCTCAAAGATTCATCCGGGGTCACAACATAACATAACACACAAATCAACCCTACGCTGCCCTAGAACAATAAAGCCTTGTTTTATTAACGGCCATTTCCTGTCGGAAGTCTGAGATTCTCATCTACTTAAACCTTAACAGTTTGCTGACATAGCTAGTCGCTGTGCAGTCTCTCATGGCCCGGTCTTTATCCATAATTTGTGAGAGAAGCAGAAGGCCTCATCTCAGGCCAGATGTTTCTCAGTTCAAATCTTTAAAATGTACTGTATAAACTCCAACCACATTTTTACAGTACAATGCTAACAATACAATGCAAATTTAATTGAATTTATATTTTGTTGTTTTGTTTTTTTTCTTCAATAAAATAAACTTCTTTAACCTTTGAAAAGTGAAACTGTATTAGATATGAAGACTTCAGAGTGTTCAGAAGTTATAAATTAAAATGTTTGTGTGTATATCTATATATCTATCTGTCTACTGTATCTATCTATCTATCTATCTATCTATATATATATATATATATATATATATATATATGTTAGCAAAAGAAAAGCTACATACTTAAAATAGGTCTAATATTATGCAACATTATGCTTTTTTCAAAAATTCTTGCTTTAAACTATATAAATGCAGAATTGTGTGATATAAACATAGAATGCTGACTTTTTTGTAGGGTTGCAAAGGGATGGAAAATTTCACATACAAAAATGATACGAAAGTTTCCAAAAAATCCCGGAAATTTTGCATAATTTCTGAAAATATTCTGAGTTTTCTAAGTTTATATCTTGCAACCCCCGAAAAAAAATCATAATTGTGATATATAAACTCAGAATTATGAGAAAAATACTTTTTCTCTTTTTTTTTATCTTATGCTGAAAATGGGCTTCCTTAGGTTGAAACTTTATTGTTTCTCAAGCATACATTGTTTTAAAGATATTTTTAGGAACAATACTGATTAAGTAAATGATCTTTTGCAGTGCAATGACAAAGGGCTGTGTTACTTATTTGGGAGCTATTATCTCCTCAGACAGACAGGAGCTGAACAGAGCAGAGAAAACAGAGAGCAGAAGGGAAACCCGCATAACAGAGGTGTCTGTGCTGAAAGAGGATCCGTCTGTAGCGTGTGAAGCGGGTGGATCCATGTGCCAAATCTGAGGCATGTGAGGCCCTCGCCTCTTGTGAGCACGCTGTCCGACGTGCAGGCACCTGCTGCCGTCCCACCCAGCAGTCCTAAAACACACACACCGTCTGCCTTACGCCTTGGCCGCCACCTGATCCTTTAGTTGCACATAATCCTGGACAGACACTTTCTTTTTTATTACGCACATACATAAATACCCTTACATAAGAAGCCACACAACTTTCTGTCAAACACTTATTTTGCATGAAATATTTACAAATGCTATAATTGGTGTGTAAATGTGCTTGGACATGCTCAGGACCAGCCTAGTGGCCTCATAATGTTTTTCTTGTGCTTATAATGATGAGGTGACTTCAGAAAATGATGCACATTGTTGTTGTGTGTGTTATTAAGCGTGCATCAGCGTTATTTAATATTTGTATTATAGGTATACGTGTGTGTATTTTTACTGTGTGCATGTTTGACAGTTGCAACATAAATGCTTCGGAGATTAAGAGAGAATGGAAAGATTTGTTCTTCCTGCCAGTCTAAATTGTTGATCATTCCATCACCTTAATAATCTCTGTAATTTAAACTGAAATTTCTGGGTTAATTGACTAAAATAAAAGTTATAAATGTAATAAAATTGTCTTGATAACTGGGCAGTGGATTTCTATTTCCCAGCATGCTTTTCTTAGGACTGGATAAAGAGAATAAATGCTGTCTTTAGTAAAGGGAAAGACCTGTTAGTGTTAAGTGTTTAACATTTAAAGGGATAGTTCACGCAAAAATGAACATTTCCTGGTTATTTACTCACCCTCAGGTCATCCAAGATGTAGGTGATTTTTTTTTCTTCAGTAGAACAGTAAAGAAGATATTAGCTGTAACTTTGTTCCTTGGTGATTCATAAAATGCAAATCAGCAGCTACCGTCACTTGAGAGTTGAAAATAAATGCATATACACGGCAACACAAAATTATTTCTCCTGATGATATATTGAGGTCTTATGAAGTGAAACGATCAGTCTGTGTAAGAAACTGAACATTATTTGCAACATTATTATCTGTAATTCAGAGCCTCAGGTAAACGGGGAAATACGATTCTTTTTTGTGAACTGGTTCATTTGGACAGTTAGCTAAACTGATTCACCTGTTCATTTGCGTAATCACGCATGTGCATATCTGCAGCTCTTCAGTTTGAGTCAAACTGTTTCCTCAGTTCAGTGACTGTTGGAGGAACTGGAGTGCTGAATCAGTTCACTCGTCATAGGGTCAGATACGCCGGTGTATTGCTTCATTTCAGGTCAGGTCAGTTTTGACTGAGTAACTTGTAGATCTGTGTTGCTCGAGCCGTGAACTGTTTCAAACACTTTAGTCCAGTTTGGCGAACTGGTTCAACTAGTTCACTAAAAGGAATTGGTACCACGGTTTTAGCAAAAAAATCTTCTATATTGTTCTAAAAGTCTATGTCTTGGATGGCCTGAGGGTGAGTAAATTAACAGCAGTTTTCATTTTGGGGTGAAAACTATCCCTTTAAAAGTATTTCTGTTATGTTGAAGCTTTTGTGTATACTATTAAGTTGATTTATTTATTTATTTATTTATGTTTTTAGAGTGCATTACACTCTCTATTTTGTTATGATGGCAAAAACTGCACTCAACAGTGTCAAATGCCTGTTTGAGACAGCCAATCCAATTCAAGAAGATGGGCTATATACTATTAACGGAAGCTGAGCACAAATTAGTTAAGTAGCTAAACATTTTTTTTTTTAACTATTTAACGTTAGAAATCTTAAACTCCCAGCATTAATGAAATATAGCGTATCATTTTCTTGATTCATTTTCTTATCTCATTATCTCTCTTTGTTGCTATGTCTGTGTGCTTTTTTTTTCACTGAGCTTTCTGCGATGCATTATTGGATAACCTTTTGTGATTTGTCTTAGAAATCAGGTCACGGCTGTGGTGCGCACAGACTCACAACCCAGGTTTCAGTCTGAACTTTATGTCTATTTTCACCGTGTTTCTCATCACTATTTTCTTGTCTTCACTGTAAAGGCAAAACAACAACAACAACAAAAAGCATAATGTCACTGCCTGTCTATTAAAATGTCATTTGCTTATGATACCTAAAAATTCTACCTGCTAGGTTTTGGAGCATGCAGCGTCTGTCTTTCTCTGGTTCTGTGTGTATGTGTGGACACACAACGGCCTCAATGGCCTCAGCGCCAGTGGAGTTTCCCCTCCAAACAGCCCCTCACCCCCACCTCCAACCCTCTCTCCCAAACTGTGGAAAATTTGACCGTTTTGCTCCAGGGATACTCCACTGTCAAACAATAACCATGTAACATTACAGTTGTTCCCCACTCACTTTTATTTTTTGCTTATTTTTATTAATCTTCCCTCTGAATGGAGCAAGATTATCTGTGCTTTTTTACAAGAGGTTCCCCTTAAACCCTCTTCATATTGACAGCGGGCAACAGTTTCTACAAAAATATGAAGCAGCACAACTGTTTTCAACATTGATAATAATCAGAAATGTTTCTTGAGCAGCAAATCAGCATCTTAGAATGATTTCTGAAGATCATGTGACACTGAAGACTGCAGTAATGATGCTGAAAATTCAGCTTTGATCATTGGAATAAATTATATTTTAACATATTCAGATAGAAACCAGTTATTTAAACTGTAATAACATTACTGTTTTACTGTATTTTTGATAAAAGAACTTCGGTAACACTTTATTTTAAGGTGTTATAATACAGAGTAATTACCTAATTAAGTACTTAGTAGTAGTCATTGTACATACATGAAGTAAGTATGTACTTACCACGTAACCATGTTATGGAACAGCCTGTAATTACAGTTTGTAATTATGTAGATGTAATAGGCAGCTACTGTTACTCATATGTAACAGACCGAGTGTTACACAGCTACAGGTACACTTAACCCCTTAACTGTCACCGTCCCACTTGTGTTTTTCGTTGTCTTTTTTCCCTATCAAATATTTGAGTAATCATCATAAATGATATATTATTTGAAAGCTTAAAACCTCAAAAAAACATTTTGAAATCAGACATTGCGTTACCATGGAAATTGTACTTTAAAATCTTTTGGCGGTCTCCTCCCCCTTAGTGGGCGGTGTCAAGTGTCATATTACACAATGTACTATGGTCATTTAGAATCAAACCTTTTTATAATCTTGACAAAATACATATTGTCGGAAAAAATACAGGTCTGACTCTCAGGATTCCATATTTGGTGGTCTTTTTGTGATTGGAGTAATATTGACAGAGAAATTTAGACATTTGTGACAGAAAAATGTATCAAAAAAATTCAATGGAGTTGGAGGGCACCCGGTGGCTATTTGTGGTATGACGCCCTAAATCTCACAGGAACCTCAATTTTTCTCATATCAACTTCAAATTTGGAACATAACTTATTGAGACATAAGGCTTTAATTTTATGCCAATTTTAGAGTAAAACCTGTTATGTCAAATATTTATTTTACATAAAATATTTTAAAAAATTATATTTTGCATTTTCTTTACAGTAAATTTAAACTTCTATAACTTTTTGTTACTTTCATATTTTAAAATAATTCCAATTTTGCAGTAATCTGCTGATTGTCCTCTTTAAAAAGAGTCCAACCTTATGTCTGTATTCCTTATGTCTGTATAAAGCATTCATGAATTATAAGAGTTTAAGTTTGGATAGTGCACTTTCATGTATACAGTATGTTCAAAAATGGGGGGTGACAGTTAAGGGGTTA